>NC_091129.1:135557300-135789800 GCF_040183065.1 Periplaneta americana
CGACTTGTAACCAAATATTCGCAATTATCTCGCAAATGGTTTGTTTGTGGACCAATGTTTACTGGAACTTTTTTGCTTCGTATACTTTCAACTTTTTCAGTTTTCCCTATTAATTTTGATACACTCTGTATATCTATATCAATCTAACCTAGCAGTAAATAATCATCATGTATTAGACCAGATGGTCTGTTACAGTCTCACAACAGTCCATCTCTTAGCCGGGTGACCAATGGATCTTCTTCCATGATACTGCAGGATTTGTTTCAGGATGCGTGTTCTATCCATTCTTCTGGCATGATTTTTTCAGTTTTACCTTTGACTGTTTACAAATTATAAATAACAATAATAATTGTTAATTTATTATTATCAGTGCTTTTCTTCTGGAGAAAAAGGTGGTGAAACTCTATGTAGAATATACTAGAGAAGATGGAGAGATGATTACTGTCCTGTGTATAGGGATTTTGTTGTTTTTAATCTCCTTTCATTCAACTTAAAGACTTTCAAGGCCTAAGCGAGTTCAAAGAAAAATTAACACAGTTCTTGGTTCCATGATTAAATATACAACAAAAATTTGCTGGAACACTGTTCCAGTGCATTCCGCCAGAAAAAGCACTGATGGTATTATTATTATTATTATTATTATTATTATTATTATTATTATGCACACACACGTGACTACAATCATATAGCTATTTCAAATACTTTGATTTATTAACGTATATTTCAAACGAGTTTTTCTCAGGGTCATTAAACTGTGATTGCCTACAGGTATCTGGATCAAAGATCTGGCAAATGGAACGATCTTGCATGTGCTGCCAGGAAAGTGGAGAGCGAGAAGCCAGTGTCTCCCTCTTCTGTCCAAAAGCTAAACCTGGAGAACGTAAATTCAGGAAGGTGAGTGGTTAACATTAAGGCTGTATTGCAAATTTTATTGAATTTGAGTTTAAACGAAATGACACATATTTATGGTGTTGATCAGGAGCGCCCACGGGTTTTCATCTCAGCAGGGGCAAAATACTTTCTGGATAGCCACGAGGTTAATTTTTAAGAGTAACATTCTGTTTTTAATCTCTCTTCCCTGATATGTAACAAAACCAACACAGAAAATATGCATGGTCGTGAACACAATGTGTTTAAAAATTCTACATGCCAGTAACATGTAAAAAAAAAAAAAAAAAGTCTCGACTTCTCAATACGGGTGGTTGCCCCTACTGTCCCTTTCTTGATGGTAACAAGAAGTGGATGCCCTACTTCCAATTTAGCCTAATATGTTGAAATAATGATCCTATAGCAATAATAATTATTGTGAAAAGTTCAAATTTTTGTTATTATTATTATTATTATTATTATTGATGAAATTATTGGGGATCATCAGTGCGGTTTTCGGCGTAATAGATCGACTATTGATCAGATTTTTTGTATTCGACAGATAATGGAGAAAAAATGGGAGTATAAGGGTACAGTACATCAGTTATTCATAGATTTCAAAAAGGCTTATGACTCGGTTAAGAGGGAAGTATTATATGATATTCTTATTGAATTTGGTATTCCCAAGAAACTAGTTCGATTAATTAAAATGTGTCTCAGTGAAACATACAGCAGAGTCCGTATAGGTCAGTTTCTATCTGATGCTTTTCCAATTCACTGCGGGCTAAAGCAGGGAGATGCACTATCACCTTTACTTTTTAACTTCGCTCTAGAATATGCCATTAGGAAAGTTCAGGATAACAGGCAGGGTTTGGAATTGAACGGGTTACATCAGCTTCTTGTCTATGCGGATGACGTGAATATGTTAGGAGAAAATACACAAATGATTAGGGAAAACACGGAAATTTTACTTGAAGCAAGTAGAGCGATCGGTTTGGAAGTAAATCCCGAAAAGACAAAGTATATGATTATGTCTCGTGACCAGAATATTGTACGAAATGGAAATATAAATATTGGAGATTTATCCTTCGAAGAGGTGGAAAAATTCAAATATCTTGGAGCAACAGTAACAAATATAAATGACACTCGGGAGGAAATTAAACGCAGAATAAATATGGGAAATGCGTGTTATTATTCGGTTGAGAAGCTCTTATCATCCAGTCTGCTGTCGAAAAATCTGAAAGTTAGAATTTATAAAACAGTTATATTACCGGTTCTTCTGTATGGTTGTGAAACTTGGACTCTCACTCTGAGAGAGGAACATAGGTTCAGGGTGTTTGAGAATAAGGTGCTGAG
This sequence comes from Periplaneta americana, assembly GCF_040183065.1. NCBI lineage: Eukaryota > Metazoa > Arthropoda > Insecta > Blattodea > Blattidae > Periplaneta > Periplaneta americana. The sequence goes on from NC_091129.1 coordinate 135,559,524, forward strand.
GAAAATATTTGGGGCTAAGCGGGATGAAGTTACAGGAGAATGGAGAAAGTTACACAACACAGAACTGCACGCATTGTATTCTTCACCTGACATAATTAGGAACATTAAATCCAGACGTTTGAGATGGGCAGGGCATGTAGCACGTATGGGCGAATCCAGAAATGCATATAGAGTGTTAGTTGGGAGACCGGAGGGAAAAAGACCTTTAGGGAGGCCGAGACGTAGATGGGAGGATAATATTAAAATGGATTTGAGGGAGGTGGGGTATGATGATAGAGACTGGATTAATCTTGCACAGGATAGGGACCGCTGGCGGGCTTATGTGAGGGCGGCAATGAACCTTCGGGTTCCTTAAAAGCCATTTGTAAGTAAGTATTATTATTATTATCGTCAATATTACTATTATTATGCCTTTTTAGAAGAAATATTGAAAAAGTTTACATATTTATTACTGTACTTTCTGTGTCAATTCTATTTCCCTTCGCATTCAGTAAATTCTTGTACGAAATAAAACTAAATATTTACGAAATATTGTATCTCACAGAAACAAAAGAAAATCTGAATTTAAAATATCTACTGGTAAAAGTTTTAAGAAACGTTTACATAGGTTTTACAATTAAATGTAATGAGTAGAGATTCGCTTCCATCTGCATGCACAAACGCACCTGCATATAAATACATACAAGTGCTAACAAACTGTTATGCTAATAATTTGTGAAGAAGTATGGGTATGTGTTTAAATCATGACAATTCAAACCAATCAAAATAATTGGGTTTTCAAGGACATTATTAATTTTGCATAAAACTGTCGTATATGGCCTTGAAATTGCGCCTTCTTTAGTCTCTCTCTCTTTCTCCATTTTAAAGTGATACCACAGTCTAGTATATAGTCACGAAGCTTGAGTTTTGAGAGTACTAGGAATAATAGACTGTGCTGGTACTATTTCGCATTGTTTGTAATGGGGCGACAATAGCGATCCTAGTGGTTAGCAACTATCTACGAATGCATATTTCCTAGATATTGAGCTTCGTGACTGTATATACTAGACTGTGGTGATACCACGTGATATCTATTTTGAGTTATCCAGTCTTGGAATTTATACCAACCCTATTTTGTACTTTTTCAAGCACGTGCTAACAGATATTAAAGCTGTTACCAGGAATATAAATTAAATACGTAGTCATTGAATATACTCGGAAAATGATGATGAATCAAATGTAGAACATTAGCCTACAGAATAACCTACTTTACAATTAAAATCTTAGACAGTACATGCTATAATTAAATGAAACCTAAGAATACATTTCAATTTGTAAAGGCAGAGCAATTGAGAGAATGTGAATGTAATATTACAGCTATTTAAAGGTGTTTTAATGTTTAATCTATTACATGGAAGCACTAATTATATTTGTATTCCTCAATTTGAAAGGTGAGCACAAAGGCACCCTTGGAGTGCATGTGTCGACCCTGCACAACTGTAGAAGAAAGTGCGGTTATACCACAGGAGATTGCTGGTTATGCAGATGAAGGACCTCTCAGCAACCATTTTAGGAAGTCTCTTTAACTCAGAGAAAAATAAAGTGTTTTGTTACCTGAAGACTGTTTCATTCATTATTATGTTCTGTATGTTCCACTGAGTGTACAGCTACAATAAGAATACTCTCACCCATGTTCCAGTATGACAATTGTTGTTGTAAGGTTACTGTATGCTGCACTCATTTCTTGATACAATAAAGCTGATATCCAATCACTATAGAATTATCACAATTTTATTTATTTATTCAATTAAAGTTTCCTTGAAACAATTCATTTAGGGGAGAGTCGGGTAGTATCGGACATCGGGTAATATCGGACAGTGAGTTTCTTTCATCTACCACACGATGATAGTACCTGATTGACATGGTTACGTTTCTGTGATGTCGCATAGAGAAACGTAACCATGTCATTCAGGTGCTACCATATGGTGGTAGATGAAAGAAATGCACTGTCCGATATTACCTGATGTCCGATACTACCAGACTCTCCCCTAAGCCTATACATAACAATGTTCAGATTTACTGCAATATTTCACATAGAAAATTGATAAATTATTGAATTCAGTCAGGCTTAAATTTCGAGTGTTTTGAGACATTTTGCTTCGCGTAATAGTTTCAAACAAATTGTAAACATTCCCTGCATGAGTAGTTGAAGTCGATTGTGATTTGTAGTTCTGATTTGATTAGATGTTTCGTGCTCCTGTTTCATACATCTGTTCACTTACTGCTCTCTTCATGAGCTTTGCTGCCTGGTATGCTTACAACATAACTCACAATTTTTTTTCTGTATTTCTAACATTGTCTCATTTTAAACTGTGAGTCCTGAAACTATTTTTGAGAAGTATTACCTTCTACAGAGATTGCACATTTCAGTGCATCTCTGGAACAACTGAATCCATAATATAAATCATCTTCGATTTCGATCATGAAAAAATTTAACGTTTCAAATAGATTTTTGCATTATGGTAAAATAAGGGAGAAAAATCTCGAAGAATAGAAGAAAACAGGAGTCTGGAGACTGTTAAAAGTTGGTTGGTAAATCTCACTGCTTTCCTATGGAGTTACAAACTTTTTTCAGTAAACCCACGATATGCTCCCAAAAAAAAAAGAAAAAAAAAAAAAAGATGAAATATCATAAGCATAAAATTCATCAAATCTTACAATGGAATGTTGGCATTATAAACACACTAAATAAAGACGCAAAAATTCGGATTATAACAAAATTAATTCTGAGAAATCCACGAAATAAACAAACTTCAGATAGTTGAGTACAGGTACTAGCAGCCAACCGATATGCCTCATACTGAAAACTGCATCAAGGGATTATTAATATAAAACACTTGAACATAAAATAACTTGAAGACAGTTTTTTTCACTAGGTTATATTTTAACGACACTGTATCAACTACGAGGTTATTTACCAATGGTGGAATAAGTGATAGCGAGATGGTATTTGGCGAGATAAGGCCGAGGATTCGCCATAGATTACCTACATTTGCCTTACAGTTGGGAAAAACCTCGGAAGAAACCCAACCAAATAATCAGCCCAAGCGGGAATCGAACCCACGCCCGTGCACAACCTGGATCGCAACTTAGCCAACTGAGCTATATTGGTGGCTGAAGTCAGTTTTAGGGAAATATGAGAGAACTCTACTTGGCTACTTACTGTATTAGTGAATAACCGCACTACATTTTCCATGTCTTTTTGGGAATAAAATAATGTGGGCAAAATTACAGACAAATACGATATTAGTACAGTAAAACCTGTTCAAAACGGAAGTGACATGGTCCTAATTTTTTTTTCCGTTGTGGACAGGTTTCCGAATTATTCAGATTTGAAATTAAAGTGGAATTCGTTATCATTCATATACATGAAAAACAAAATGGCATGTCACAAACTGCAAGAAGTACAAAGTATTCCGTTTAACACCATTCACATTAAATCAGCTTTCTGTCACTTATTCCATTGGTGAATCATATTGATTAAAATCTCATTTTCTGTATAAATGTTATCGTAACTCACTCATTAAACACTACTAAAGTTTACTAATCTCGTTTAATTCAATACCCAACACTATACTATCATACTGTACTGTATATCACTGCACATTATTAATTGGATTAGGAGCCATTCAGTAAAAGCCTTGAATTCTGGCTTATCTAATTTCTTTGCCAGTCCATTGGCTTGCTTTGCAGAATAGATCCAGAAACTGACATGTTCTTTGAAAGGTCATGAAGAATCCACTCCCACAACAGTTCATTTATTTCCACATAAACAGTTGCTTTCTGGTTCCTTTCATGTCACCAATATTGGCTGCAAGCCACTCACTCATTATGATCTTTATTTTTTAAAGCGTCACACCTGAGTTTTCCACAGCTGAACTTCAATATTATTTCACACAGACTTTGTTTCTAATTTTCCTTTAACTCGTTAACTTTTACCTCATCACTTAATGTTAATGCCGCATTTTACGCAACTTCTTTTTTACCAGCAAATCATTACACTTGCGCTCTGTCTAGCTACGACAGTGTACAGGTGTGAAGCATGGAAAATCTTTGAAGTGACTCGTCTGCCTAGTTAACAGCGTAATAAAGTTTATTATCGACAAGCCAACACACCCTCGTACCCTCTAAAATTTTGCAAAGCAAACTTGTTTTTAGCTTAGTGACCTACATATTTCGTATATTCCTTGAAATTACAGTTCGATCCCGGATCAGGTCGATGGCATTTAAGTGTGCTTAAATGCGACAGGCTCATGTCAGTAGATTTACTGGCATGTAAAAGAACTCCTGCGGGACAAAATTCCGGCACATCCGGCGATGCTGATATAACCTCTGCAGTTGCAAGCGTCGTTAAATAAAACGTAACATTTTTTTTTTAAATTACATGCTGTTCCAAAATACAGTTTACATTAAAGCAGTGTGTCCAAAATATTGTTTCCGTTTTGAACAGTAGCAGGCAGTTTCCGTTTCCGCGTTGGGCAGTTTCCATTTTATTCAGGAAAAATTATACATAATACATACGAATTTCGACAGGACCAATAAATTGTTCCGAAATAGACAGGATTCCGAATTATTCAGGTTCCGATTTGAACAGGTTTCACTGTATTACATTACATGGTATAATGGTGAATAATGAATGTCACTTATTTAACAAATGAATGATATTTTCAAAGAATTACCAAATTATTACAAAACATTCACTGCAAACTTCAAGTCATACAACTTGCATATCAGTAGGCCAACCCAATACCGTAATAAAATGAAGACATGTTCTGTTTCCCAAATATAGGCTGCTTATAAAAGCTTCATCAATATTTGGATAAACGAAAAATAAGCTATATTAATAATCGGTCATATAAAGTGTAATTGAAATTCACTATAGAGGTTTTGTAAGTATTTACTGTACTTTAAATACAGCTGTAATTACAGATTTAATCATACAGTATCATTTCTCAGATAACTGTTATTCATCTGAACATAGTATTGTGTTGTTCTTGGAGAGGCCAGTGGTACATTCTGGATTTATCGAGATGAATACGAGGCAATAGGAAAAAGAGTACTTATTCTAATTATTTGTGTCTCAAAATTCAATTACTCTTATAAAATTCTATTAATAAAGTCTACACAATTAACAATTTATGAACTACTCAATTTACTTCAATATAAAAATAACTAGAAAATATTTCGTAATTGTATATAAAGAAGCTTAGACAAAAAAGATATTAAAGCAACATTGTCACTGTGCCTCCAAAATCCGCTAGGTATGTGTCTTTAAACATATTTTTCAGGAGAAAGCAAAAAGTATTATCACTTTTAATTCTCTTGACGTTCAAAGCTACTTTCGGTATAATTTCAATCATTACATGAAAAACAATGAAATTATACTGAAAATAACTTTGAATATCAAGAGAATTAAAAGTGATAGTTTTTTTCTCTTTCTCCTTAAAAATCTGTTTAAATGTACATACCTAGCGGATTTTGGAGGCATAGTGACGATATGTTTAAATGCAATGTTAAGACAAATGGACAGTACAGGAGATAGATGGCCATTTATGACCGAATTTTACAATTGTTATTAATCTAAACTTTATTTGAAGTACTTTAATAATATGTGGGTAAAAAAGGTTTATAAAAGGTTTTCATTAGTTAGTAATGGTATGCTGAAAGAAAGGAGCATGTCCATTGCAGAGAGAGAAAAAAAAAGGCAAGTATTGTTCCTTTTAGGCCTGTTTTTAAGAAAGAACAGAATTATCTTTGAAATCAATCTCACGAATATGATCATATTATTTTGTAATGATTTTGGAATATTATATTATTTACTTTGGTTTAATTATTTAGGTAAATTTTAACCAATTCACAATTTATGTTACCGGTATTTATTACAAACTTAATTATTAGCAATTCTATGTTTATTCGAAAGTACTCATTAGATATCAAGAGAATATATTTTTTTTGTTACCATTATAGGCCTATTTTATTTACTATGATTATTACAAAATCTGTAATATTTGTTAATTAACATAGGAACTACAACTGGTTACAAGATCTTCCCTTTTCTTTTGTATATTATTTATTTTCCATAAATTTTTATCGTTTTGATAGCTACCAAATCTTGCCGCAGAATATTCTTTTTTAAAATTTCATTATGTATTTTTTTAACATTAATTTACATTTTCTTTTTTGTTCATTTGAATTGATTAGGATGCCGATATTTTAAATCCTAGATTTGGACGGCTATCATTTCGATGATATTCATATATATATATATATATATATATATATATAAAATAGCCTTTATTTAATTCGTACACGTAACTTATTGAAATATCACTGACATATAATAATGTTCACTGAAAAACGAAAATGTCTTTGATGTTCATAAATACGGACAGTTCTTTTTCTGCGTAGCATTCTTCATAAATATTTATAAGATTGCTATTCAAGAAGAACAAAATACCTTCCGCAAAGAGCTCAAGTTGATGACAACTTTTCAACTTAACTGCTAATAAGCAAAAAATTGTAAATTTAAAAATAAATAAATATTAATTTTACAGATTTCTTAGAATTACGTCTTTTACCTCTTTCATTAATTATATATTACCCAATTAAAATTTAGTAATTAAGCAAGACACCAAGGATTAACAGAAATTTGCAGTTGGATGATATACTTTTTTTTGTACATGATTTGACACTTTTATATCCTCTGAAGATAATGTACAACATTCGGTAGATAATTTAAATCTTTTTTTAAAGACATATTAACAGAATGATAAAAATAGTATATTTAAAAGAGTAAACAAATTCACATACTTTGGCTACATATTATCCTTTTATGAGGAATAAGATCCACTACAAAACATTATAAGATTTAATAGGCATAATCTGTAATCTAATGAAATCTTCTTTGGTATGAAAACATACTAGAAAGTGGTTATAAGACCTTAATACGATCTGCATTTTGTTATATAAAGTGAAGATTGGACGATCACGATAAGATATAAAAACAGATTTTTAATAGCTCGTAAAATTAACTTTATGAGTACTGCTTATATGAAGTGGGCTTAAAACTAAATAAAGGGCTCTCTGCAAAAAGGGGATGGCTCCATGTTTTGGTAAAATTAATGTTTTGCTTGTTTCATATGTTAAAAAATATACCCGATCTTTTAGTGCAAGAACGGTGTGATTCCCAACATTTGGTAGTAAGTTACAGTGGAATTGGAGCTGACTCCCAATTGTCTCGTTGCAAAAAGGAGGCAGCTTCTGAAACTATACAGAATGAACCGTAAGTAATGGCATTCATTTCAGGGAGTTATTCTTTGATATACGAATATTTGAAACAAACAAGCTTAATACGATTTTGCGCGTTTTTGCTTCCTTTTTAAGATAAAAATTGTTTTATATGAAACATATTGTGACAGCCGGGAGTCGATCATGAGTCCCACAGAGGGCGGGGAGCGCGAGAGACGGGCAGCGCGGCGAGGGAGGTTGCGCGCATCTGGTGCATGGGCATTTGCGGTGTGGTACGAAGCAAAGGGGAAGCAAAGCTGCAGGTGCTTCGTTGTGCGAGGTGAAGGGGGGGACGAAACCTCCGAAACAGAATCGTCCAGGAAGCAGCAGCGAAAACAGAAGTCTGTAGAAGTAGAAATTTCGAGCATCGTAGTTTCTGGAAACTATGGTTTAGTGATAAAAAGGAGATGCGAAGAAGGAGCCAGCAGTTGTTGGTATTGGACAGCGAGTTCAGCAGCACCCAGGAGTCTAGGGTTCGACACGCGAGTGAACTTGAGCAGCGTCCAGGCAGAAGCAACGCGGTTGGAAGTCTTGGGTTCGAGTGCAGTGGACTGTCTCCAGAAGTCTTGAGTTCGAAGTTCAGTGGACTGTCTCTGCAAGTCTTGGGTTCGATATACAGTGACTTGAGTGAATGAGCTAGAAGAACTAGCTGAGTCAAACGAACTGTGAACTGAGAACTGACAGTTTTGTGTTGTAAATAGCGCTTTATGAACATTAGTTGAGATTAGGAGTACATTGTTCTCAATAATCCAAGTGAACTGCCATTGTCGTCTGTAGAGTGCAATAACGAATACTATGTTGATGTGTGGAGTGAAATACCCATTGTTGACGGGAGTGTTTAAATTCAATTATAGAAAGTGATTATTGTTGTGACAATAAAAGTTACATTATTGTTTGAATTAAGTCACAATACCATAGCATATTTTGGGAAAGCCATTGATTTAATTCCCAATATGTTCAGTCATTTTAAGAGAGCAGTGTATTACGGTAATAAAGTATTGGAATAATTTTAGTTTGTCCTTTAAATATGCAGAAATTTGATCAGAACAAATGTAACTTTTCATTCCACAAAGGAATTTTACAATGTTATATTTGTTTGGATCAGATTTCTGCACATTTAAAGGATAAAACTAAAATTCTTTCAATAATTATTTATTATCATTATATACTGCGCTCTTAAAATGACCTGAGCATATTGGGGGATTAAGTCAATGGCTTTTCCAAAACACTCTATGAAATATAAAACGATTATTATCTCGAAAAGGAATCAAAAACTAACAAAACTGTATTAAACTTTTTTTTTGTTTGAAATATATCAAAGAATAACTCCCTGAAATTAAATGACATTACTTACAGTTCAACCTGTATGTGTATGTATATGTATAATTGTGTGTGTCTATATATATGCTATGTCTTGTATTGTAGTTTATGATACTGTTACAGTAATTGTGTGTTCAATGCAAAACGTGGCTAATTATATCCAATTTTATTGCAAAAAGGGGGTAGCTCCATTATTCGTTCATATTTCCATACTGTGTGTACCTAATAATATTGTATTCATTGTATACTTTGTACTGCACTATTTTATTACTACTACTATTACTATTATTATTATTATTATTATTATTATTATTATTATTATTATTATTATTATTATTACTACTACTATTCTTATTTTTTATCATTATTATTATTATTATTATTATTATTATTATTATTATTATCAATAATTGTCTTATTTTTTTATACTTTGTATGTCTCATTTATTTTGACATGCTGTTCACATTTTATTATGCTTTTTCCTTTGTTTCTGTATGTTATATATTATGTCTGATTTCTACTTACTTGTTGTTTACATTTTATTATTATTATTATCTTATTCAGTTTTGTGTGTAAAATTGTAGTGTACTTTGTAAATTTGTACTGTTTTTTGTAACGCAGTTTTACTCCTGGTTGAGTGTTAGAGAAGGCCATATGGCCTTAACTCTGCCAGGTTAAATAAATCATCATTATTATTATTATTATTATTTTACCCTCCTCCCAACTGTTGATTACAATAAATGTGATTAAGTGAAAAATGAAACTCCTATGTACCTAAGACATACTCTGAAAAAAAGGAAAGAAGCTCAGTTAAAATTTGAATTTTTAGAAAGTTGTCCCCCCCCCCCCCAACAACTCTGTAAAAGTGGAGTTACCTCGTTTTTGCAGGGACCCCTTCAAATGTAAATATCATGGAAGTACTCAATTAATTTTCAACCAGTTATATCAATTGAAGTGAAAATTCAGTTTCAAAGAATAAGCTGTAACAGAAGACTTTAAAACTGTGATGAGGAAATTACTGGTCGTCTGTTGAGAAGATAGAATGAAAATTCTTCAACATCATAACAGTTCATAGAGTCTACTACTTGAAAGAGAAGAAGAAAGACAAGCAGAATTGAATTGAAATTTTAGCGCAAAAATATCTGAAATGGAATGCTATCTTTATAGTCAGTACCTACACTAAACAAACGTGCTAATGTTTACAACAAATGCTAACGAATAACATTTGTGCCAACTCTCATGTATCTGTAAGTTTTTGATTAGTCAAGCTCTAAACAAGTAGTAATATTTGTTCCTACAAATAATTACACACAAATACAAAGCTCCTCATTAAATGCTGCTATAAAATATAAAATACAATTCGGTATAACAATAACTACAGATAACAATACAGTATACAGACATATCGTTCTAACATTATTTGAGAAGGTAGTCAATATCATACTGTTTTGGGCACCGGTAAACAATTTGTTGAATACCATCGAAAATGGAACATTTAAACACAAGCAAGTTAAACATGACAAACTGTTGCTAAAGCATTTATTTTAACTTGTCGTCATTCACCTCCACTAGATCATAAAATAGTGTCGTTCTTATACACATTCATGACATCTGTGTAACCAGTTTATGGTGACGATTTATAAATTCTTTTTAATCTGTAACAGTCTATTCCCAATTCTGCGAGCAGTTCACTTGCATTACCATTGTTTCGATGTGTTCATCAAAAATGTCACGGCATTTCTCCAATTTTTCGTAAAATTCACATCTGGCATTTTCCTTGTAACTGTGGAATATTTCTAGCATCTTCTATTCTAGAGCATTTATTTGTTATGTTTCTGTCGTCTTTTTTTTCAGTCCATGTAGCTGTCTTTATGAAGTTTTATTTTCCTAACAAATATTCTGCTTAATTGCTATTATATTACAGTTATTTGTATAGTTATTGTAGTTTGTACATGGATTTAAATCACCGTACAATTACAGAGTCTTCAGACTAAATGCAGACAAAGCTTATATTGCTGGCATAGAGTATTACTATATTACAGTTTTCTAATAGCAATAAAATTCATATCGATAAAAGAACATTACACTGTACTGGAGAATTACCACGGTAGCTTTGAACCGTGCCATTACGTTTACCACCAAATTTAACTACATACACAATGTTGCCAACATAAGAACATGATTTTGGTCTGTGGTGTTGTTAGAAGGAGAAATTTGTTTCTTTTTCTCTCTATCTACTTCGTTCTGAACATTACTGAGAGACAGCACCACTGTTACTCTCATCTATTGCAATGATTTTTCCCTGGACCACCAATTTGCTTGAACGACATTTCTACATAGAAGATTAAGACAGATCTTACAAGCGATCTCCAGTTACTAACAGTATGATCATCAAAATTGTGTGTCCATTTTATCTCGAACTAAAATCTCTGTCGCATTTTCTTTTGTTTCATCACGGCCTAATGGATTTATCTCTTCAGTATCGATGTTTCTAGTCGGTCATGGCCTTTATGAAAATTTTTTGTTTCGTAATATTGATATACGGTAATATAATTAAAGCGGTGAATAATTTCATGGCCCCTAAATTTTTTTTATTTTCGTAAAAGGCAGGTATTTTCTCTAGGCCACAAATAAAACTGCAACGCGGTCATAATTATGTACTTAATGCTTTGGCGAGCATTAACCGGAAATTTACTTTCCGTTATTTAAATGATATTCCGTGAAACACACCTTTTTCCTCTTTATTTCGTTGTCATAACCTACTTTAAGATCTTACTGCAAAAGCATTTTCTTTTAGTGCATTCAAAACATCGTCGTTGTACTGCATAAATCTTGCACTTGACTAATAGAGTGATTTATTTAATAATATAGTCGCGAATTTTACTACCACCATTTCGATTGTCTTTTGTTTGATACGGCCCGGTAACTAGTGGCCAGCGAGTAACGTCGACTATCGACATTGCTCTGCCGTGGGTATTATCCAGTTGTTCCGAACATTATCTTCAAATGTTGTTGTTGTTTGATGTCTAGCATCTGGCAATGAAGCCATTAGCACTATTGCTCTCCAGTACTTTTGAATTAGGTCTTTCTCTCCAGACAGTGTGCTGCAGGTTTTCAGATGTTCTTTTATCTTCAATGTAAAAATACAGATTAGGATAAAAACATATGTACTAATGAGAGCGAAATAAAAAAAAAAAACACGATGCTGAGTGTTACTAAATCTATTGTCATTCTCAATCACAATTCTAGAAAATAAAAATAGTCAAGGAAGTCATATCTTACTATAAGAAAAATGACCGTAAACACTCATGTGAATGAATGAATAAATGAATGAGACTTTTTATTCCTGGCTGCTTGCAGTGGTGTAGCATGAAATTTTGAGCAGGGGAAGCTAATTCAAGTTGTCTCTCATGTACATATGAGAAAACGTATTACAAAAATATAGTCTTAAAATAAATAGTAGTCAATGTCAAGTCACCAGTCCGAAGATTGGTTGGAACCTCGTAAGTAACACCAATAAGGCATGACCTCAAATGGTACGTAGTAAAATATGATTTCATTGTTTTCACATATCTCTAACAAATAGATAGATTGTTTTTTAAATCGCACTTTTGTTCGTAAGTCAGTCTTGATAATAGAATTGTCCTAAAAATTCAAGTAAATTGGTGTCAGGAACTGTTATTTCACTCATTATTTATTATATCAGCCACAATGCACACTAACACTTCAACTGAACAAACCCTCACGAAAGGGATAACTCGGAAACTTTCAATGTAAAAGCTAGCTTCTTCCGTGCCTTGCGACCAGGGTAGTTTAGTTAGAAAAGGATGAAAATCTGCGGGGTGGGTTACACAGAAGAATGGATGAAAGAAACCAGTCTGCTTGGAAGCTGGTGTGTGCAGGCTTCTTGTTTACTGCTGCATCACAAATCATCCTGAGCTGCCGCATCACAATATTTAACGCATAAATATAAACTCTATTAAAATTAATAAGTAATTTTGTTCATAAACTGCAGGTTTATTATGAAATTATTATTAACTGGGGAAGCTGAGCTTTTTAGCTTACATTGACGCTACGCCACTCGCTGCTTGCCACTAGCCTGGTGAAGCACACAAGGTTTACCAGTGACCATTTTCTCAACTAATCTCACTATATTTACGTATTTCTCAATGAAAGTGAAGAAGAGATTCATATAATTCTCTCCCGAATCTGGTGTTCTTTTTCAGATCTCGCTTTTTCAAAACTTATTATAGAATGGATGATGTATTCCAAAAACTTGAGTTATTTCACGTACATGTAACCAGCAACAGTCTGTGCAATTTGACAGACTCCATGCATGCTCCATATACAGACGTGGACAAATTATTAGCAAAATGGAAGATTTCTGTTACATATTTTTACAAAATATGATTCTTCAGTTTAAACTACAGTTGACATTCTTGCGTATTTCGAAATTATTAGCAAAATTGAAGATTTGTACTATATATTTTTTACAAAATTTGACTCTTCAATCTGGACTGCATTTGATATTTTTGCATATTTACAAATTATTAGCAAAACTGAATATTTTTATTATAACTTATATATTTTTACAAAATTTGAATTTTCAATTTGGACTAGAGTTTATATTTTGGATATTTCCAAATTATTAGCAAAACTGAAGATTTTAATTTTATATTTTTACAAAATTTGACTCTTCAATTTGGACTGCAGTTGACATTTTTGCATATTTACAAATTATTAGCAAAATATGAAGATTTTTATGATATATTTTTACAAAATTTGACTCTTCAATTTAAACTACAGTTGACATTTTTGCATATTTCTATCTACTGTAATGATAGAAATATGCAAAATTGTCAACTGTAGTCTAAATTGAAAAGTTAAATTTTGTAAACAGAATTATCATAAAAATCGTCAATTTTGTTAATAATTTGTCCACGTCTGTAAAACATTTCAATCGTTCTTATATCATCTCATTTAGCACCACGCCTAAGTACATGACGCAATCATCCAAAAATATCACATAAACAGGTAGCATTTGGACGTAAAGATTCCAGAATATACCACTACACCCCTTGAGATTTTACACAGATTATTTTAAGCACACATTCATAGGTGGCTATAACTGCTTCACATGTATACGTCAGTCCTGTGAAGCAATGCAATTATATCTTTATAGGACAAGGAGTCTTATTTCTCAATGACACAGCCTGAGGAAAAATTATAACAAACATTACAAGGCACCCAATAATTCACATTCCGGACCCTCTTTATAGCTCATCACAACTGCTAGCATCATCATCGTCTTGAAGGTTCCAAACCAGCTGGGATATTTGTTTTTGGAAACCTGTACAACAAAAGAAAAAACGAGCATCACTTTCATTTTCCTACTTGCACTCATATATATATGCACATACAAACAATGAAGTTGAGTGACTTCAACAATGTATTAAGATATTTTTGCACATCAAATGGTGGGGATATGGAAAAATAATGTCAACACATTCAAGTTCGATAGGAGGAATAATATCGGAAAATTTGACAGAAAATACTTGCATTTCTTCCTGATTTACATTTTTAGATTATAAATATAGGGAACTCTAGCAGCAAAATATTTTATTGTCAGAGAAACGGGCGATTTTAAGGCGAGTATATCTCTCACAGCTAGGGTTACCAGATGGAATATCTGGACCAAGGACATCCGAGACTGAAAACTAGGACACCAAGATTAAATGATAAAAATTATCATATTGCATAATAAATCTATTTAATATTACTAACATATTGCTCACGTGTAATAATAGTTACATAATACAAATATTGCAAACAATGAAACTAACTTCCCAGTTCTGTCCTCCATGCCGCAACATGAAGCTGGGGTATTTACTTTTCAGGTCATTAGTGAAGCTACATTTTCGCTTTGACACCTTGAAATCTAAATACAAATAAAATTTACAGCTTAGTTAGTAATTCGCATATACTGCATGTTCAGTTCATGGCTCGCTGTATGCCGTCATGTGGCTAGTCGATGAGCCTGGAGAATTCAACCTTCCTACACTTCCGCAGAGGCATATTACGTATGTGCCAGAGAAGTTGCCTAGCAAGTACGGCGTTCATTCTGAAGAGTACTTACCGATATGTATGGTAACGCCTGTAGTGGCAGGAATGTGAACCGTTTGGAAACACGTATTGAGGTGAGTTTTTTTTCTTACTGTCGGGATATGGGGAGAGGGTTAAGAGATTACTTACGTATTTGTTGACATTAACATCGACGGTCAACATGTACACGGAGCATTTGATTTGTACTGTGGAGTGTTGCTGTACACAACTGATAACAAATACCCTGCGTACGACTTGCCCATGCAAAACACAGTTCGAAAGAGGTTATGGTAGCACACAGACTTTACAGACCGCCATCTGTTGCTACGACGTTCAAGGTATACCATACACATTCTCAAATTCAGATTGAACGCCTTGATTAATAGGCAACTTCTCTGACATAAAAGCTGAAACTCAAATTGCTGACTCACAACAGTGACGTCATGACACTTTGAAATGAACACCCAGTATTCCATTATGCAGAAATTAAAATTGTAATTATAAAAATAATTACCTGCTTACGTTTAACATGTATCAATGTCAGCTATACTATAATGAATAAGCATTATCCACTGCGTGCCAAGTCACTTACAAAACAAAGAAATAACATCTCGCAACAAGACCCCAGAAATCAATCGCTCGTTTCGATATTTTAACTCGCGAGATCGTTGTAAACAATGTAAACATTTCGGTCATTCAGTGACACCAACTTCTCCATCCGTAAAAAAAAAAAGCATAATTTTATCCTAGTTAAGATTATAACGATTTTCGGATGTGAGTGCGTTTTATAAAATGCAAATTTAATAGGTATCTCGGCAATTTATAAAATCTCCCTGGACACATTAAAAACTAGGACATGTCTGGGAAAACTAGAATGTCTGGTAACCCTACTCACAGCACAGTTAAAGGACGATTGAATAGTTAGGAAAAGTAACCGAAATGTGACTGCAAAACCTTCCTCACTGTGCACGACAAAAGTAACAGGAGCTGCTCAAGACCAAAACTCAGAATCTCTGACAACAATGTGTCAGACAACTGAGCTGCGAGTGTGCTTTAATTAATAATCATAAAAATACGAATGTATACAACTTCCAGCCATTTCTTATTTTTTTCTGGAGGACTGGCTCGAGACCTGGCAGTGTGTGGATGATTGTAGAGTATTGCTGGAATGATGATGACAATGGTGAAGGGGAAACAGGATAACCCCAAGAAACTCCTAGTGTCCGCTTTATGCACAAAAAAATTCCATCATGATCCAGATAGATATCAAACTTGTATCGTTACAATGAAAGGCAAAGAGGCTAACCACTCGGCCACGGACGAGCACTGTGGAAATGATTTGATTTGTCATGCTCATGGCATATAGGACTCACGTGCTGAGTTCTCCAACTGTGATGTGAAGGTCTTAATTGTTTCAAAACAATGAAGTTCCAGTACTGTGTTGCTGCCCACATATTTAAATACCAATTTCATGTGTCGCTGCATATGAGCTTTGTCAAGTTTTAAGATACCCTCCTCATCTGCAAAAAAAATTTTCAGCAATTTATTGTACCTTGCACTTCTGTATTTTATACAGATAAACATGCCAGTGATTATTATAAATTACATCTACAACTTACAGTTTACAATATATATCTACCTATTCTTTATATATAATATAATATAATATAATATAATATAATATAATATAATATAATGTAATATAATGTAATATAATATAATATAATATAATATAATATAATATAATATAATATAATATAATATAATATAATATAATATAATATAATATATGATTTATTTAACCTGGCAGAGTTAAGGCCATACCGCCTTCTCTAACACTCAACCAGGAGTAAAAACTGCATTACAAAAACACTACAAATTTACAAAGTACACTACAATTTTACACACAAAACTGAATAAGATAATAATAATAATAATAATAAAATGTAAACAACAAGTAAGAAGAAATCAGACATAATATATAACATAGAGAAAGAAAGAAAGAAAAAAGCATAATAAAATGTGAACAGCAGGTCAAAAATAAATGAGGCATACAAAGTATAAAAAAATAAGACAATTATTGATAATAATAATAATAGTAATAATAATAACAATAATAATAATAATAATAATAATAATAATAATAATAATAACAGGCCTAATAGTAATAATAATACTAATAGTAGTAATAAAATAGTGCAGTACAAAGCATACAATGAATACAATATTTTTAAGTACATACAGTAAGGAAAATTATGATTATATATAGCTCAACTTATCACATTAGAGATATACCATTATCGGAAAATATGAAAAAAATATAATAAAATATATAAATATAATATAATATAATATATCAACGTATTTTGATTAGTGTTAACTTACTGTCATAAGAGCTAAAGGGAGAATTTATGTTTCATTGTATTGAAGTAATGTAATTAATTTTTTGTGTAAACACTTCTCTTTAATACTTTCTGTTACAATCTTAAAATTATAAACTTCCTGTTACAATGTAGTGATATTCCAAGAAATTTTCATACATAATACAGGATAATTCAAAGAGATAACAGACTGAGAAACCAAAATTAATTTACAATGCTTACTCATCAGGGTATGATGAAATAACAAGCAACATATTAAAAGCAAGTTCACATTTATTATAGCTTATAGCAATTTCTACTTGGTTCAATAGATTTTTTTTTTTTTTTACTAATGGCGAGTATTGACTGTTCATCATTCACTGATATGAAATGAGTTGTGTAGACCAATTTACTGACCGAGTTGAGGTTCGATGTAATTACATACGTTTGCATTGTATTCTACTAAGATGAAAAATAATTGCAATAACCAAGGATTTAAACTTAAAATGAAATCTGCAAAAATAATACTCAAGACATAAACCAACAAACAATAACATTTAAAAAGTAGTTCAAATTTTAATTTACAAAGTTCTTAACATATTTCAAGCATCTAGATTATGATAATCAACTGATTACTAATGAAGTCTAATACTTGGTTCCTGCAACATTTGTGTAGAATAGAACTGTGCGACTCAACTTTCATTGCTTCCCTCCCTTACATTTTTTCTCTCTTTCAAGTCATAGTTCTTCTCTGGAAACATTTGGGAAAATTATCCCATTTTATCAACTGACCTCACTAGGGCTGTATATTTTTTCAAGATTCCTTTCACATTATCAACAACACTAAGAGGAACAGATTTTTCTGCCCTACCCATCACTTTGAAGACGATACTGTCCCTTTTCTTGAAAAAATGTTGCCAGACATTGCTTACTTTAAAATTTGAAACCACGAGCAAAAAAATGAAATGAAAGACTTTCCAGAAGATTATAAGTCCCCTGAACGATTTTCGTTCAGTATGCACAAACGACAAACATTCCCATAAATAACGAGACTGGGATATAACCACAGTCTAGTATATACAGTCACGAAGCTTAATACTTAATAAATATGCAAACATAGATAGTTGAAATATGCATCCATAGATAGTTGCTCACCACCAGGATCGCTACTATCGCCTCATCACAGACTCTTTCCCTAGCAGAACATAAAATGTATTGTACTTTCGATATCGTATTCTTTTGAAAAAATTAACACCTTCCTTCCACTATTAAAATATGAAATACATAAGGTTTATATATTATTTTCATAAAATATATATAATATTCTATAAACTCACCTTCCTGGATCTTTTGGAAGAAGGACAACTCTAACCTATTTTTCTTACAATTTATAGTACTTCAAACGTCTTCTTGTCCCATATTATTATTCAAATTATTGTATTTTAGCCATTTACATTTATTACAACCGATAACGAACATTTCACAGTTTACATAGCTTTTCACAAAAATGCGAAATACGGCACAGTCAATGCTTTTTTGATCTAGACCAGGCCGTAATGTTTGTTCGGGTTTTCTATTTCAGTGTATGAAGCTCAGTGAAATATTATATTATAACTTTATTGCATATCATTGCTAAGCTTTATTTAGTGTAATGTGTCCATAAGTTCCGTTTACTTCTTGTTGCATAATATGTTGCAGAAATAATTACAAAACTGTGTTATTTTAATGTGAAGAGAATTTTACATGTTAACATAATCTGTTCGCGTCAACATGTCAAGTTTAGAATGGAAGCTATTTTGAGGTTTAATAAAAGAGAATTTATATTGTGATTTAAATTCAGCACAACTACCTTCCTTAATTTTAGACAAAACATTTACCATACTACTCCTATGAAATCAGTGTCCGTACATTTGTGTTACTTCGTCTCTTAAGTAGTAGATAAATACAATAATTCAGTACTCAATTGTAGTATTAAAATACAGACAAATTGAATGTCCGGGGTATCATATATGACATTATGCTTAATTATAATGTATGATTTCGAATTTAGGAATATAAGTTAAATATAGTAAACATAACCTATAATTTTCATATGAATGACAAGGCATTGGAGATCACTAAATTTAGACAGAAAGGGGCAACTCGTACAGTAAACATAACCTATAATTTCAACATATTTAAATATCCGTGCGGTGCAATTGAAAATTATTGAATCATGCCTAAATGAACGTACAAGAATTTTCCAATATTCAATCGAAATAAAGGCAGGTATTACACATAAGAACAACGTAATTTTCACACCATAAATAATATTGCATCTTAACTCGCAAGTGAATTATGTCTGAAGTGTCTCATAATCATTGTTTTAAATTTTATTAATGGAATTACACTACATTTTAGAGAAACATATGTTACTGTTTATGGATTCCAACTAATTTATATGGTTGAAACGCCGCCCTTCGTGATTGGGTTAAGCGAGTTACATGGTCTGCCTTACGGCCTGTATTCGATCATGATGGCTGTGGCACAGTCTATTGTTCCTAGTACTCACAGCACTCCAAGCGGCTAGCAACTATCGCGAGATTTGCAAAAAATTATCCCAAGCTTCGTGACTGTATATAGTAGACTGTGATATAAGCATCATTGTAACAGGGTCTTTATAAAATTGCCAGACCACGAAAAAATATTACATTAGCCTTATTTACCAACATATCTGTCTTTATTATTTGGAGGTTTCATCGTATATTCTTCTTCTGTAGAGTTCGTAAATAGGATTAGCACTGCTTCAGCCATGGTACACTATACAGTGAATGGACGAGAGAACAATGAGGGTACGCTAGCAAATAATGATTCTATCTATATTAAACCTACCTCTGAGAGAAGACTGACACACTGCAGTCACCAAAGCACTAATAAATTGAGATTTTTTCACTTCCTCACCCACGTTTGCCTATTGGATAGACAATAAAAGGTTATTACAATAATTAATCATAATAATTAGTATTAACCTCTTCCCTTACTATATATTTTACCAGTTTTGTGAAAAAAAGTGTCATATTTTTTATTTTCGTAAAGAGGTCATTTAATATTACAGAATCACTGTACATCACTAATTTTCTTACATACTTAAAAAATCACTATGAAATAGACATACATTCATACCTGAATTATTATCCCGAGTTATCTCGTGCACCTTGATTCCAGCTCTGGTAGTTTTCCCACTTTGATTTTCTCCTGAACTATTTACCAACTTACGTTTTTTTTTTTTTATGGATTAATTTATGAGGTACAATACCAGTGCTGTTATCAAGGCTTTAAATGTTGCTTGTCGTGCGATAGACTCGAAAGCAGGGTATTACGCACAGTGGCACATTGCATTCCGGACAGTAGTATCTGCTCTCCTATATGAGAGCGTTTTGGGAAGAATGTTGTAGCAGTCATTGAATTTTTGTACCAGTACATCTGTTCTTCAGGTTTGTGAATAATGTTCTGCAGTATCACTATGCCCAAAAGTACACGTATTTCAGAGTCTGTAGTAGGCCGCCACGAATTATTTTCAGCGTTCTCTGAACACTTATTAGCATGCCGAATCGTCTCCTCGAATATAATGTTGATGAGGTCATTATTAAAGAATAATTTAAAAAATTGAGAATTATAGTTATCAGAAAGAATGTTAAAATTTCAGGGAATGGGGACCTCAGAGGTGCAGAAGAAATGGTGCCAGATGTCTTCTATTCAAACCACTGTCGAAAAGACGCGACATCAACTGATCTGAATTTGTTTGTTGGTATATAAATTCGTCTTTTGATACAGATGTTTCATTTTCTAATCTTCTACAGGAATATATTCCTGATCAAAAGTTTCGGAATCACTAACTTGATCCATCTTTACACAAAACACCAAACACAAACAGAAACTGCCAAAACTAACTAGCATCTACTCACTACTGTGTGTGAATGCTATATGGGCATAGAATTCCACTCGAAAGGAAGAAGTACCAAAAACACCACCAGATATAGCAATATCACTAACTTCTGTAGCCATCTAGTGAGGAAAAGGTTAATGAAAGAATGGAAACGTATATATTCGGGATATAATCCTCAGCAGCGAAAATGAGACTCAAACGAGTTAACTCGGGTTAATAAATTTTGACACAAGTTAGCAACCCGAGTTAATTCGGGTTAATCAGGGAAGTGGTTAATAACTACACTAACATCCTCTCTCCCCTTTTTTAAGAAGGTGCAATTAATAGAAACTACAGTGGCGCTTCATGGTATAATTTATAGGTGGTTGCAGTTCACATCTATAAATTTTATATACTAAAAGCTGTCTTCAAACCATGCAATATGGGTTTAATCCGACAGAATTAAATGTTATGAAACATGAGAAAAGATTTCCTATTTACTACATAATTAAGAATAAAACATAATGCTGTACAGGATCGGCTGTTATGTTGCATACTGACTGCCACCATCATCTGCAATACACAGTTTAAAAGCTCCATTTGTAAAATTGCTACACACATGAGCAATAACATGAAACAAGTGACAATTCCCAACACTAACTGGGTGGCAGAGCAATTGCTACATCTCGCTGGAATTCATGGATACGAATGTTCTGTTGCTGTTAAACTAATCACTGCTCAGAAAATATTAATTGAAGTGCTATTGGGAGAAGCAACAATTCAATCTTGATTAAATTAAAAAAATATAACAGTAGGGATAAAGGTAGTGGTTACACAACCTGCAATCAGACCAGAAACTGCCACTGAGAAACCATGAGGTTAATGAAATAAAATACACATTTACTGTATTTTTTCAATGAAACTCTTTCTATTAGATGAAAGAGTAATGGAACGGAGAGAAACTCTCTCCGGCGCCAGGATTTGAACCCGGGTTTTCAGCTCTACGTGCTGATGCTTTATCCACTAAGCCACACCGGATACCCACCCCGGCGCCGGACACAATCATCTCAGATTAAGTTCCAACTCTTGGGTTCCTTCTAGTGGCCGCCCTCTGCACTACGTCATAGATGTCTATGGACGTAGGACTGAAGTCCACACATGTGCTGAGGTGCACTCGTTATGAGTGCCTAGTTGGCCGGGATCCGACGGAATAAGCGCCGTCTTTCGCATATCATATATATTATTTTAATGTACCGAAGAACATATGATATTTCCATGCAGATATTCTGCGTCATCATATGATAAAAGAGTAATGGGACGGAGAAAAACTCTCTCCGGCGCCGGGATTTGAACCCGGGTTTTCAGCTCTACGTGCTGATGCTTTATCCACTAAGCCACACCAGATACCCACCCCGGCGCCGGACAGAATCATCTCAGATTAAGTTCCAACTCTTGGGTTCCCTCTAGTGGCCGCCCTCTGCACTACGTCATAGATGTCTATGGACGTAGGACTGAAGTCCACACATGTGCTGAGGTGCACTCATTATGAGTGACTAGTTGGCCGGGATCCGACGGAATAAGCGCCGTCTTTCGCATATCATATATATTATTTTAATGTACCAAGGTACATATATTTCCATGCAGATATTCTGCGTCATCATACAATGAAAGAGTAACGGAACAGAGAAAAACTCTCTCCTATGTTCATAGACATCTGTGACGTAGTGCAGAGGGCGGCCACTAGAGGGAACCCAAGAGTTGAAACTTAATCTGAGACGATTCTGTCCGGCGCCAGGGTGGGTATACGGTGTGGCTTAGTGGATAAAGCATCAGCACGTAGAGCTGAAAACCCGGGTTCAAATCCCGGCGCCGGAGAATTTTTCTCCTTTCCATTACTCTTTCATCGTATGATGACGCAGAATATCTGCATGGAAATATCATATGTACTTCGGTACATTAAAATAATATATATGATATGAGAAAGACGGCGCTTATTCCATTGGATCCCAGCCAACTAGTCACTCATAATGAGTGCACCTCAGCACATGTGTGGACTTCAGTCCTACGTTCATAGACATCTATGACGTAGTGCAGAGGGCGGCCACTAGAGGGAACCCAAGAGTTGGAACTTAATCTGAGACGATTCTGACCGGCGCCGGGGTGGGTATCCGGTGTGGCTTAGTGGATAAAGCATCAGCACATAGAGCTGAAAACCCGGGTTCAAATCCCAGTGCCGGAGAGAGTTTTTCTCTGTTCCATTACTCTTTCATCGTATGATGACGCAGAATATCTGCATGGAAATATCATATGTGCTACGGTACATTAAAATAATATATATCTTTCTATTAGGAAAACATTAGCAATTTAAAACATAGGGACAATTCATTTAATAATAATAGTCTTTATGAAATACGAATGTATACAACTTTCAACCATTTCTTTACTTTTTCTGGAGGCCTGCCTCGGGACCTTGCAGAGTGAGGATGATTGTGGAGTATTGGTGGAATGATGATAATGTTGATGATTTTGAGGGGAAACAGGAGAACCTCGAGAAACATCCCTCGTGCCTGCTTTGTCCACTACAAATTCCTTCAAGACTCAGATGGGGATCAAACCCAGATCATCACTGTGAAAGGCAGTAAGGCTAACCAATCGGCAATGAGTAAGGTGAAAATTCAGTAATTCTATTCAGATACTGTTGATCAATATTTCTAACTTAACATGATTTTTCAGAGATCAAAAGGTAGGACAAAATTTTGATTTAAATATTATAATACCACTAATTGCATTTCTTTCCACAAACATTGTAGCAATATTGAACAAATAAAAAATTGAGCAAAACAGCAACAAAAAATGATCAGAGACTTCATTGATTAAAATAACATATGCAGACACGTATTTGGACAAAGAGTTTCCACAGACTCCACTAGTAAGAAAAGAGAAGTTACTTACATCAATCCATTCTCTAATTTGTTTCAACGAAACAGGATTAGTCTGATCTGGTTCCATCAAGAGCTGAAGTTTCAGTTCGACATCCTTCCAATTAATAGCAACATTGGAAGATCCTAATCTGGCTGATGTTGCGCCTTTTACATTTTCTACTTTTCTTACCTGAGTATGATAAATAAAGGAGGGAATATATGATTATTTTTCCGTACATAAAAATTGCTACTATTCATGGAGATAATTTAAATGAACTACCATAAAAATTCAAGCAATCTAACAACATGCAATGTAGCAAAATCCAAACGTATAAAGTATGACATGATTAAGCTGCACATGTTTATTTTTTGTCTGCCAGATGGGTCTGAACCCTCGAACTTCGGATTCATTGTACCCAGTAATCACTAGACCAGATGTCTTCAACTCGTGGATCACCAAAAATTTTTAATTGGGTTGCGACATCGTGATCTGAAGATGAATATTACATAAAAAGGGAAAACAATATTTTCTTTGGGCCCCACTACAATATGGGTGTTAACTAATATATGGGGACCCTCAGAGGAATGAATAATTGATAGAGGACATAAAACAAACAAAAAAATTCATGTAAATACATATATAATTTCCCCTTTTGTTTTTTAACTACGAGCACTATCTAGTTCATAAATGTTTGCTTATTACTAGAGCTAGGATTCTTAGGTAAATAATAGTATATTAAGCAACGAGGCTATAATAATAATAATAATAATAATAATAATAATAATAATAATAATAATAATAATAATAATAATAATAATAATCCATGGCGCTACAGCCCGTGAAGGGCCTAGACCGACCAGCCGGCTGCTGGTCTCACGCTCACATGCCGAAGCAGAGATGGACGATCATCCAACCAGAATGGAGGTATCGTGTGGTTAGCATGATGATCCCCCCAGCCGTTATAGTTGGTATTCGCAACCGGATTTCGCTACCTATCGTAGCTCCCCAAGTGCATCAAGATGCTGGGTGGGCACTGGTCCCTTACACTGGCCGAAATTTCATGAGAAAATTTCTTTCCCCTTGAGGACTCAAACCAGCGCACATTCCGTAACGCGAGTCCTAGGCGGGATCCCTTAGACCACGATGCCACGGCGTGGGACGCAACAAGCCTATAATGGTAGTAATTAAGACGCGAGTATGTTTATGAAACGAGCACAAGCGAGTTTCATAATTTTCATACAAGCGTCTTAATTACCATTATAGGCAAGTTTCATACGACTTTTTATGCTCGACCATATTTCTAACTTGAAATTATTCATAAGTATTCATGTTATTCTTATCTGACTGGGGAGCGAAACTGACCTTGTGCAATATCTCATAAATTGTGAGATGTGCGCAGACGCGAAAGTATTGATTTTTTCCAAGAAACAAATGTCAATGACTTTGATATAATCTAGAGAGTAAATAAACATTAATCTTGATATAAACTTGAAATTGATTTAGACATTGAAAAAGGGGATGAAAAATTGAATTTATTTGAATATTATTTACAATTAACGCTAATTATTATAGTAACAGAACATAACCTATTGCTACAATGGTGTTTTCTGATTGGTGGAACACCTGAACTTTAATGAATAGGTGTACTTTAATGAGGTCCATTAAAGGGCTGCTACCAGGTGTATAATTACTACATTTCGGCATGGTTGAGCATAAATATTTTATTTGCACTGAAATACAGACTCGTAATTGTGTGTTAAGTTTCGCACAAGGTCACCTGAGCATATATTTTTAATTTCATTTTACATAAAAACACATATTTTGAATTTTTTTAAATGTTGTTTACTAATGCCAGGCATTTGACAATAAAGTCATTTGACCACTTGCATCCAATATTTTTCAAATATATTGTCACACTCAGCCAATGAGGCACAGATTTGAGGTGTTCCGAATCCATGTCTTGGTTTGAGTTGCACAATGGGCAGTTAGGGGACTGATATATTCCAATTCTATGCAGGTGCTTGGCCAAACAGGCATAAATATATATTTTCAAATATTCACATAAAACACATAAAAATTAAATTTTCATCAAATAATTTTCGACAAAAGCCCCATTTCAGATTAATCATCACCCGAATGTTCAGTTTAGTTGCTTAGACGTGACAGCTGGCAACAGTTTCTCGGAATTGCCTATTTGTGGGCCTGTGGAACTGCAATCTGCTTTCTCACCACAAGCAATAAGAGCTGTCATCACTAAAAATTGCACTGTAACTAACACATATAAACACTACTTACAGAAAAGTAGCTTTTAGGATTACTCATGATGCAGCAAGGCTTTTACTGTTATGCAAGTCACGATCAGTTCAAGAAAATATCAGATGGCTTCCGGAAAAGCCGTTCACAATAAACAAATATAAAACAAAGGAGAGACATTAGCATATTTTAGTCAGAAACCTAGCCCCCGTGAGAAAAATAGTGGTTCTCCAGTTTTTATTTCATACCCCATTATAACTGAATCGCACTTTTTAGAAAGGAACTAAGTCAAAATGTGCTACTTTTCAAGAGAAAAATCCAGAAAACAATCTTCTTAATGTATCCAGCTATTGGCTGACAACATAAAATCCATTGTAGTCCACTGTAGTCTATTCAGTTGTTGTTTTTCACGAGAAATGAGGGGTATTTTGATCAGTGTTCATTATAAATGCCTGTTGCTAGTAGCCAGGTTGGGGTGTAGTCAATATATACTGCAGGGCTGTGTCTTCTGCAACTGGTACTGATGATTTTAATTTACTTCTTTTGTGGTTTATGGGTGGACAGTGTAGAAGAATGTGTTCCAGATCTTCATCATGATTATTACACCACAGACAAGTAGGATTATCAGATATATGAAATCGGTGTAGGTACAACTGTGTGACAATGTGACCTGTTCTGGCTCTTGTTAAAAATGTTTGAACATGTCTGGGCAAGTTTTTGTACATTTCCAGGTCATTTGGTTTCTTTTGTACAGACTGTAAAATTTTTCCTTTGTCAGAAGAGAGCCAATTGTTGATCCATTGGTCTGTAAAATGAGACTTTACTGAAGTAAAAGCATTGGATAGAGATATCACTTGAAGAGATCTTGGTTGCGAATATGTTGCCTGTTTTGCAATATTATCGACTTTCTCGTTTCCAGGTATACCACAATGACTAGGTTTCAAGAGAAAAAAAATTGTTTTCCTAAATAAATATCAGTGTACCAGTGCTGTACTATAAATATCAACTTGATGTTAGAGATACAGGGAAAGGTTTGACTAAGTTCCTTTCTTTGCCAATCAATGTGTAGTGAAATATTAATAATTTCATCAGTATAAATTAAAATGGCAAATTCTGACTTAGTTTCTTTCAATAAACTGCAATTCAATTATAGGAAACCTCAGTCATTCATTGATTCCGGATATAAGTACAAAATTATTAGTAACAATATATCCTATCACACAAAAAATAACATTTACTTTAACTTACACATTTTAATTTAACTGAAAAATATGGACTAAAATAAAAAATTCTCTGTATAAAATTACCTATGACTGAGTAAAATCTTAAGTGTCGTACTTACCACTTGATGAAGCATATTGCTTTCGGTGATTGCTGTACATGCGCTAGTGACTGGTTTATCTTCCTTCTTCATATCATTTTCAATAACTTTCATATCAGTTGCAGGAGGAGGAGTAACTTCACTTTTGCAAACTGTTTCTTTCTCTGCGTTATTCCCTAGATTAGTGGCAGCCAAAGAAGTAAAGGCACAGCTGTTTATTACTCCCATTGGCTTTTCACCAATTGGGCTTTGGGCAAGTGAAGATGAAGATAGACAGCTGACTATTGTTCCCGTTTGTTCACAAACATTCGGTCTTTGGGAAGATGGAGATATGGATACACTGTTGACTATTGATTCTTTCTGTTCATCAACCTTCAGATTTTGGACAGGTAGAGATCTCAATATACTGCTGCCTAATGTTTCCTTCTGCTCATCAACCTTCAGGCTTTGGGAAGGTGGAAATATGGATGCACTGTTAACTACTGATTCTTTCTGTTCATCAACCTTCAGATTTTGGACAGGTGGAGATCTCAATATACTGCTGACTAATGTTTCCTTCTGCTCATCAACCTTCAGGCTTTGGGAAGGTGGAAATATGGATACACTGCTGACTAATGATGCTTTCTGTTCATCAACCTTCATATTTTGGACAGGTAGAGATCTCAATATACTGCTGACTAATGCTTCTTTCTGCTCATCAACCTTCAGGCTTTGGGAAGGTGGAAATATGGATACACTGTTGACTACTGATTCTTTCTGTTCATCAACCTTCACATTTTGGACAGGTGGCGATCTCAATATACTGCTGACTAATGCTTCCTTCTGCTCATCAACCTTCAGGCTTTGGGAAGGTGGAAATATGGATACACTGTTGACTACTGATTCTTTCTGTTCATCAACCTTCATATTTTGGACAGGTGGCGATCTCAATATACTGCTGACTAATGCTTCCTTCTGCTCATCAACCTTCAGGCTTTGGGAAGGTGGAAATATGGATACACTGCTGACTACTGATTCTTTCTGTTCATCAACCTTAAGATTTTGGACAGGTGGAGACCTCAATATACTGCTGACTAATGTTTCCTTCTGCTCATCAACCTTTGAACTTTGGACAGGTGGAGATGTCGATATAATGCTGACTAATGCTTCCTCTTGCTTATCAATCTTCAGACTTTGGGGAAGTGGAGATACTGATATATTGCTGACTGTTGATTCCTTCTGTCCATCAACTTTCAGGGTTTGAACAGTTGGAGATGTGGATATACTGCTGACTAATGCTTCCATCTGTTCATCAACCTTCAGACTTTGGACAGGTGGAGATTGCGATATACTGCTGACTAATGCTTCCTTCTGCTCATCAACCTTCAGGCTTTGGGCAAGTGGAGATACGGATACATTGCTGATTACTGATTTCTTTTGTCCATCGACCTTCAGGTTTTGGTCAAGTAGAGATTTAGATATACTGCCAAATAATTCTTCCACATCAACATTCAATCTTCGGGCAAGTTCAGACATGGATATAGTGCTGTTTACTGGTTCCTCCAGTTTATCATAATTCATCAGTTCATCAAAACTGAAAGTTGGGGCAGGTAAACGTCTGAATGTTGATTCCGGCACTGACTCATTCAGACTTTGAACGGGTGGAGGTGTGGTTATACTCCTGTCTAATGCACCTTTCTGCTCATCAATTTTCAGGCTCTGGACAGGCAGAGATGTCGATGTATTGCCAAATAGTGCATCTTTCTGCTCACCAATCTCCATGCTTTCGGCAAGTGGAGATATAGATACATTGCTGACTATTGAATCTTTCTGTTTATCAATCTTCTGGTTTTGGACAGGTGGAGATGTGGATATACTGCTGACTAATGCACCTTTCTGCTCATCAACTTTCAGGCTCTGGACAGGTGAAGATTTCGATATACTGCTGACTAATGCTTCCTTCTGCTCATCAACTTTCAGACTTTGGGCAAGTGGAGATACAGATGAACTGCTTATTACTGACCCCTTCTGCTCATCAACTTTCAGGCTTTTGGCAGGTGAAGATGTGATAGATGAAAGTGATGGTGAAGTAGTAAATACTGCTTTCTCCTGATGACTGTAAGTTGACATATTTGTGTCAAATAAAGATGCGGCAATACTTTCATTCATCTGGTCCTGATTAATAGACGTATTTTTGGTAACTGTCTCACACATGTGCAAGATCTCCTTCTCCTTTTCTTCAGTCAGTGGTACCCATTTATTCTTCTTTAGTTGCAACATACATTTTAAACGATATCTGCTCAAGAAGAAGTCCTCATCATCTTTATCAGATAATTTCTGTATTTCATTGAAGTACTCAGACAAATCCTATAAAAATAAAGAAAGCATATGAGATTCTGTTCGTCACATCAATTGTATACATAGCTTGAATCTGTGCATCTCATTAGTTCATCTTGCCTTTATCTTAACGACAGAAAAACATATCTTGACATAAATTTTTAAAATTATTAATATTGGTGTAGCCAATCATAAGCTATACTGTGAAACATATCCATATTGACCTCAACCAGGGAAGGGGTAGGGTTGGGTGCCCAGTGGGTGGCGCAATATCAAGCTTGTATACGAGTGGAAGGACGACATATTCGACATCTACTATAAGATAGAAATTTAAAAGGCATGATGGGACCGATAAGCTAATTTGTTATTAGTGACAATCAAAATTTATTTCATGTGCCGTCTATGCTTATCCTTATTTAACAACTATATTGGTTTTACAATATTTTGTTACATAATATATCAATTGAACGTTTTCGCCTCTATACAGCCATCATCAGAAACATGTATGCCCATATGTATGATATAAGTACACAGTATATTGCCGTACAAGTAAACTCAATTAATATTAAACAACACGCTTCTGTATAAAATCGAAGATTATATGGCAATAATTACATTATAAATACAAAACGGCTATGTAGGCCGTATTCAAAAATTAAAATTGTTAATGTTAAAATTACATAAAATTATTATAATCAGAGGTAATAGTTGTCCAATTTGATGTCTATGTGGATTTCCATAATTTGGTGGTAGCTGGATGCGACAACTGTGGGGGAAGAAAGTATCAAATGTAATGTCTAAACTCAGAATTACAATGATGCACATTGCCAGAACAAAGTGTACATACATCTCACAATGCTATTATTGCTATGATCTTAATAAATCACATGAATCTATTACAGAACATCTCGTGTAGAGATTTTATATGTATGTAAGCGCACGGAACAGTTGTCTATTAATTAAAAGTTTGAAATTTTATAAGGCCGGATTTCAAAATTAATAAGAGAAATATAATTGACTATGTCTTGGGTTGAAACTGTATGAATTTAACTTACTATGATGAGTATAGCGGATGTGTTCTTGTAGTCACTGAAGGCAGAAGGCAACTGTTTGGTGCGCTCCGTGTACAGGAATTACGTAAACTATGTCACAGCTGATGGTGGAAGGGGGGGAGAATAGAGGTAGGTTGAAAAGCCATCACGTGTATTGTGTGTGTTCAGATTAAATTTTGATTGTCACCAATAATAATCTATACTAATAATAAATCTGTAGCCGAAATTTTTCTGGTAATTTTCGATTTTCCAAAAATAATTGGTCCTAACATATATAATTAACCACCCTGAAACCGAAAATCGCATTTTTGATATTTTTGTTTGTATGTCTGTCTGTATGTTTGTTACCTTTTCACGCAATAATGGCTGAACCGATTTATATGAAAATTGGAATATAAATTAAGTTCGTTGTAACTTAGATTTTAGGCTATATGGCATTCAAAATACTTTATTTAAAAGGGGGGTTATAAGGGGGCCTGAATGAAATAAATCGAAATATCTCGCTTATTATTGATTTTTGTGAAAAATATAACATAACAGAAGTTTCTTTAAAAATGATTTCCGATAAGTTTTATTCTTTACAAAATTTTGATAGGACTAATATTTAATGAGATAAATGAGTTTTAAAATTAAAATAACACCATCTAAGACGGTGCAATGAATTAAGAACAAATGACTTCTTGTATAAGGGGCCTTGGACAACAACAATCGAAACAGGGGCCTTGGACATCAACAATCGAAAGCTATTAAACATAAACTACAGAGAATGTTTCAGTGTTTGTATGAGGTAATATCAGAAGCTAAATTAACCGATTTGTATAATTAATTATTATTTCACCATTGGAAAGTGTAGTTTCTCTAGATGGACATAATGCTATAATGTTATTACAGTAAAGTCTGAGTAAATCGAGGACAGGTAAGATTAAAATAGCTTCTTATGCACAGAAAATTTGATAGGCTATTTTGTACATTCGTTTTCTGTATTTCTTAAAATAATATTTATGTATACTCATTTTAATCTCAGATAATTAACGAACAACGAGAGTGTATTGATTTAGTATGCAGTAATAGTACGTTAGCTTAGCAATCCATTATTTTATAATTCAAATTTTAACTATGCTCAATTGAATCGTGTTAAAATATATAAAATATATATGCAATAAATGCAATGCAAAAAAAATTGGGTAATGAGCGAAGCAGATTATCTTGCGCTGTTGTAAAAGTTATTCCCTGGATCAAACGTCCTATTTTAATTATGTAATTACTTTATATTTATTTATAACAGGTGCAGCGGAGCGCACGGGTACGGCTAGTAATACTATAAGATAGGTTTCATAATCCATTTCTGCTTCCGCCACTGTAGACAGCATTTTACCAGCTGATGCTCGACCTGTCACCTCGGAACCAGACCCTGTGCTACAGCAACCTTATTATTAAGGATCCTGTATGCTCAACATCACGATCACTGCCCCTTCTGCCTCTTAAGCAAAGTGAATAATTCAAGTTCTGACCAGATCTACATTACTGCACAGGTTAAAACAGTAACAGTCCTTCAAACTGGCTGGTTAATTTAGGGTGTTACCCTACACAGCAGGTACAGTAATGCTGTTGGTTCGAAGTGTTGCATACCTCACAAACGTTTAGGGCAGCATCACCTTCCTGATGTCTAGTATATCGCCAAGCATTACATCTACACTAGTGTCCAAAAGTTAAGCATAATTCGTAAAACAGAGAAATGAAAGGGAAAATTGTGAGCATTCGCTATAAAACTTTATCATAGTGTGTGTGTGCCGCATCGTACTTGTGCATAGGGAGGGGGTACCTCAACCTCCGCCTCCCCTCAGAATAAACACGTGTTTAGAAGGTGAGCAAACAGACCCAGTGCGCTCATTCGTTCTTGTTCTCTCATTGTGAACAGAGGGTAGTTTCTTATCACAGTGTATACAGGACAGCAGCAACATGCCACAGAGACGCCAACTGGACCCTGTTTTGAAGAGTAGAATAATCGGACGTCTGGAAGCATGTCAGACACAGACCGAAGTCTCTCACATACAGATCTGCACATCTTCGCAGCTGGTACTGTGAATGCCCAGAGGCACAGAGACGAGGTATTGGAACGACATGTGCAACTTTTCTGAGGTGCAGTTGGTCCATCTTTATGGACGACAATGCACGTCCGCATAGAGCCAACCTGGTGGACGAGTATCTTGAGGGGGAAGATATCCAGCACATGGACTGGCCAGCGATGTTCCCGGATCTGAACCTATAGAGCATGCCTGGTATGCATTAGGAAGACGAGTTGCAGCCCGCCAGCCTCCACCAAGGACACTTCCAGCCCTCCGTAATGCTCTTCATCTGGAATGGGAACAGCTGCCTGCAGAGCTGTTTGAACCACCTGATAGAGGGCATGCAACGATGCTGCGACGCCTGTGTAGCCATGAGGGGTAACCACACCCCATATTTACTGCTCAGCACCATCAATGTTGTGGAAGTGATAGTCAGATTTTGTACCGTAATTGTGTGAAATGTGTCCCTAGGCCACAATAAGACAAAATTTGCTGATATGTGTTACTCTGTTACATTCCAGATCCTGTGTGATTCATTTGTACAAGTTTGGTGCCATTCTGATAGGTTGGGAACAAAATATTGAATTATGCTTAACTTTTGGACACTAGTGTATATGTGTTGCATTCACTACATATTCCTGTTTAGCCTACCCTTATAAGTTTGTGCACATCATTTTTTTTTTCACCTGTAGAGGTCCATCACTGGATAGCAAGAGAATTACTAATATCAGAACTACATACAAAGAAAAACCCACCTTATTCTGGCTTTCAAGATCTTTTCCAAGTAGAGTGAGCAGTACACATAAGCATTCCAGAGATTCCTCACTGCCTTCTTCAGTGAAATGCTTTAAGCAGCGTTGTATAAGTCTGAATGGCAAAATATCCAGTTTGTACAACAAGCTGATGACCCTACAAAGAGAAACATGGATTCATAAAGGCACATTCCTTTTATCAAACATCTTTCATTTCAACAGAAAATACATTAGACAATGTAATATTTACATGTCAATGTTCTACTGATACAAACATAACCTTTTCCATACTTTTTACTTGTTACATTTGAAATAAAATATATAAGAAAGAGCAAAAGAGAGAAAAAGGTAAAAAAAAATATTAGAAATTAAAGAAAGGAAGGAAGAAAGAAAGAAAGAAAGAATAAAGAAAGAGGAAAGGAAGAAAAAAATAAATAAATAAACAAATAAATAAATAAATAAATACATAAATAAATAAATAAACAGAGGAAGAAAGAAGAAAGAAAAATACCATGGACCATGTCCCTTGAATTCAATTCTCCCACTGTTTTTTAAAGGTTTTCATAATGGTAATATGCTTCTTCTTCTTCATCATCAGGCTCTACAACTCTCAGATGAAAGTTTTAGCCTTCTCAACAACTTTCTTCCATTCCTTATGACTTCCAACTATCTTTGTCTAGTTTTCCACCTTCATCAATTTCAAATCATTCAGGCATCATCCTCCCATCTATTTTTTGGTCTACCCTGCTTTCTGTTAACTATTGGTTTCCATTTGTATTTTTGTTTGACCAGTCTATTATTCTCCATTCTATTTATATGACCAAACTATCCTAATCTTAGCGATTTTATATGATTTATTATGTTCCTATTCTTTATCAGCTCATTCAGTTCACTGTTATATTTAATTCTCCATGTACCATCATTCATTTTAGTTGGACCAAAAATTTTCCTTAGTATTGCTCTTTCAAAAATTAGCAGTCGATGTTTTATGGAGTTTTTAAGGACCCATGTTTCGCTGGCATAAGTTACTACAGGTCTTATTGTAGTACAGTATAGCTTAAATTTGGACTGTTTAGATATCAATTTACTTCTAAATAACTGCAGGTTGGCATAGTATGCTTCTATATATTATTATAATGTACCGAAGTACATATGGTATTTCCATGCAGATATTCTGCGTCATCATACGATGAAAGAGTAATGGAACGGAGAAAAACTCTCTCCGGCGCCGGGATTTGAACCCGGGTTTTTCAGCTCTACGTGCTGACGCTTTATCCACTAAGCCACACCGGATTCCATCCCAGCATCGGAAGAATCGTCTCAGTTTTAAGTTCCAACTCTTGGGTTCCCTCTAGTGGCCGCCCTCTGCACGTCATAGACATTTATGAACCTAGGACCGAAGTCCACACATGTGTTGAGGTGCACTCGTGATGAGTGACTAGTTGGCCGGGATCCGACGGAATAAGCGCCGTCTTAAATCACGAAGTGATTTACGCATATCATATATATTATTTTAATGTACCGAAGTACATATGGTATTTCCATGCAGATATTCTGCGTCATCATACGATGAAAGAGTAATGGAACGGAGCGTCAGCACGTAGAGCTGTAAACCCAGGTTCAAATCCGGACACCGGAGAGAATTTTTCTCCGTTCCATTACTCTTTCATCGTATAGTATGCTTCGTTTCCCATTACAATTCTTTCTCTTATTTCTTAATGGTAATATCCAGGACTTTAAAAAGTTTACAGTGACTCAGGCAAACCTTTCACTAGTCAGCAAGGTCGCACTGCGGAAGCACAATTAAAAAAAAAAAATCAGAATTTGTTTTCACTCATCAAGTAAAAATTTGTCGTCGTCCCCCCCCTTTTTTTGCACGAGGCCTGGTTTCATCTCAGAATAAGTGAATGCACAAAACAATACACATTGTATAACGTAAAAGTGGGTGTTTGCTGTGCAATTAGTGGTGCGAGAATAATTGGGCTGAAGTGTTTTATGATACCGTCTATTTCGAAAGCTATATTGAAAATATTCTTAAGAATTTCTTCTAACTGCTTACAGAAAAATAGAAAACTTATGGATATTTTCAACAGAATGGTGCAACAGTCCGTAATGTTAAAGCATCTCTCGTGGCTTTACACGCAGCTTTCAGAGACCACGTAATAACTTGTGGTTTGTGACCCACTAGTACCCCTAGCCTTAATCCGCGTGATTATTATCTGTGGGGCATATCTCAAAGGAAAAGATGTATGAAGAAAATCCACAAACAGTGGAAGAACTTGTGAAAAGTATTATCCAAGATGCAAAATGTGCATTAGATAGGATGGTCGATAGTTCCAGTAGTTTTATAAGGAAAGGTAATAAATTATATCTGTAGGTTCTTATGTAATCGCGAAATTTTATTGCTGAAAGTTGACACGCTGAAGTCCACACCTGTGGAGTAATGGTTAGCGTGTCTGGCCGCGAAACCAGGTGGCCCGGGTTCGATTCCCGGTCGGGGCAAGTTACCTGGTTGAGGATTTTTCTGGAGTTTTCCCTCAACCCAATATGAGCAAATGCTGGGTAACTTTCGGTGTTGGACCCCGGACTCATTTCACCGGCATTATCACTTCACCTCATTCAGACACTAAATAACCACATTGTTGATAAAGCGTCGTAAAAAAAAAAAGACACGCTGAATTACTTCTAAGCAAGCTGATACTTGCCCTTGTCACTTTTAGAATGGTGCTATACTAAGAAAAACCTGTTTCCAGGCATATATACTCTATTTTTTTTCATGGAGTGCAGTTTCATAGAAAGGACTTTGCCGACAGACCTTCTACTGCCCCCTACTAATTGGTTGTCATAAACAAATGTCTTCCTTACTGTGACGGAAATCTTGTCTTTTCCTGTCAGTAACCAATCACAACACTTGTTCACAAGAATTGACAAGCTCCCGTCAAATCCACGTGGAGGCAGAGTTGCTGCATCTTTTCCAAATTCCAAGAATCCCGTCAGTCTCATTTCGAGGGTCACCAGGATTGTGGCAACTGTGCAATGTTGGGACGAGGGGACAGGATGAAATTGTCAGAGGTGTTTGTGTAGGAAGTTATAAATCTGTAAGCAGGTGTGCAAAGAAGCCACCGAACTGCACTCCTTGAAATAAAATAGAGTATAACTGCTATTATACATTCTCATACACTTAAACTTCTACACACTGTGATTAATAAATAGCGCAAAAAAAAAAAAAAATTCTCATAATCCACAGAATATGCACATATTACTTTCAACCAGTGCTGTCATGGAGGCCATACATTCTATGGGAACCTACAATTTTTTTAATTAATCGTATGGGGAAAAGAAAATTTTGTCTGTATGGAGCCATACGGCATATGAATGCCTAAGTTGTGTATGCAGAGATCTGTACAGACCTTAGATCATCTCTTGCTGTTCCTAATGTATTCTGTATGATGTTCATAAACAAAAATTGTGCACCTCTGCAGCACTGGAATCCAGAACTAAATAAAATAATGGTTGAAAAACAAGAAGTGCTGCAAATACACACAAGATTCATCGAGACAAGTATGCACCGTAGGATGGGGCTACCTGGGTGTATTCTTTAAATCAAGCTTGTTGTACAATTAAAATGTAAAGCAAAACAATTTATTTATTTCTTTAATATTAAAAAAAATCATTAAATGGCAATCAGAGAGATAGAGAGAAGAAAGTAAAATATATTTCAAGGGAGAAAACAAGGTGTGGGGCGTATGACCAAGAGAAAAATTACCATGCCAGCACTGCTTTCAACATACTTAATAAGTAAGGAATTAATTTTTTTCACTTATTAGGAAAATATGGGGCTGACAAGAAGAAAACAGAATGGACAGTAGAAACGGCAAAATCCTTTATACATAAATATTATTTCTCACCTTATATTTCCTATGCATTCATTTTGTAAATTTTCTTTGTTGATATAAAATTGCCGTAGCAATTCCAGCTTCTTTTCCTGAAAAATAAACACGAATCTTAAAGCCTTATACACTTTTACATGACGAACATGTGATGCAAGACTTATACTGTATTTTCTCGAATACCCTGCACCAGTGGCGGCTCGTGAACTTGTGGATTGGGAGAGCTGCAGTAGATTTCGGTACCGGTACATACAAATTTCACTTCTTGATACCATTACTAATAAGTATAGGATAAAAATAAATGCACTACATATCGAAAAACCAAAACTTCCTGACTTAGTTGGGAGATGTCAGTAGGACCATTCGCTAATCCCTAAGAAAAACTAATACCATCGATTTCAGTCTGAATTTCAGATCAGCAGACACTCAACTTACAATCTACCAGTTCATTCTGAATTGTCTTAGAGTAACCTTAAACAGTGGCATGTTCCAATGATTTTTGAAAGGCTCGTTTAAATTACTCACGAATTGTAGCAACCCACGAAACACATCAGGGTTCTTCAAATCGTTTTTTCATCATGTCATATTGGCAACAAAATTTGATACAATCAATTTTTTTTTAAATAATTTCACAATTTTTTATCACTTCTTGATTATGTTTGAGAATGTTTGTTCTGTTCGTTTCATTTAATTGCACAGCAGTATGAGTTGCGTAACATAGCCAATGAAACAACATTTTTCAGGTGAGACTGCGAAGATTCGTGCATTTTGCTTTTTAGGGGCAAATGTCCTAAATCTGTCACACCACTCCTAGTCCATGCAGTATCACCACCGAAGAGGAGGCAAGGAAAACAAAATACAGATTTTTTTTGTTCACATCCACGTAACCACAAATTCTTAGCCTAAATTTCATTGTTATACTTCCTTACATATATGCACTATTTCGGCTGGATGAAACTTAAGTAAGATTTAAGTCGGGTAACGGACGACCCTTTAATTTCACTTCATTACATCAATATTCTCCGCAAGAGAAAAATAAAATTAATATTCTGTAATTCACACACACTCATGCTTGCACATTTGCACTGGTTAAGTTACGGTATTAAGACGTCACACCAAAGCAACACTCAGATATACTGATGGTTAACAATTTTCTAAAACTGGGAAAGAAGTCACTTTCGTATTTTACATGCTATATCAAAAGGATTCTACTCGTGCAATCATTTTGAGTTAAGGCAAATATTACGTTCTGCTGGAGGCTGGATATATACGTAATAATAAGGCAAAAGAGAATATTAATTTCATTATATTAACTCGATAAGATTATACAACAATAAGTATGTGAAAAGAAAATAAAAATTTTGACATTAAGTTTCAAGGGAATAGAGAATCCATTTGACGCAGCATTACAATAGCAGTGTGGGAGGAGAGGAAAGATTCCTTGTTGCCTGGCTCTGCAACCAATGCAGCGAAATATGGGTTTTAAACAGTGGCAGTTTCCCTCTGCTTCCCTTCACCTCTCTACCCCCTGACCAAGCAAGACACTCTCTATGAGCTGACCACCCTGCAGATCCCAGGACGACTTTGAATGCAGTGTCAATTCCAATACAGTCGACGTGCAAAAAGATTATGCATAAGATAATAGTACATATTCCCGGCCAGATGAAATATAAAGCAATTTACCAATAAAAGCTGCAACAATTCTTCTAAAAATTAAAATAAATATTATCTTTATTTTCCTGTCAAAGCAGGGAGTGCTGCAGCTCCGCAGCTCTTATGGACGAGCCGCCCCTGCCCTGCATACTTTTTTTCCCGAAATATACAAGTCAAAAATATGGGTGTGCGGCTTATTCAAAATGAAGTTGGCAACACTGCCCGATTTTTCTCCCGTGCAACTCCTAAGGTGGTAGCACATGCCATTATCTTCCTGCGTGGGTATTGCAATTATTAACATTGTTGAACGGATTTTGGATTAACAGTACATGTGTCAGAGTCAAGTTCAAGTGTGATAAGTGTAGTTTGTGTGTCTTATATTTTCAATTCTGAAAATGAGTTCTACCAAAGATATGAGATTGCGATCCTTAACTTGCAGAAAAGAACTTAAAATGATCGAAGATGAGGATGAACATGGTAATATCGTCATACATGCTATTTAATGCTACAGGATATTGTGGAAAACGGCCCATTTACATGTCTACATGTTGACAAGAGAATGACTACCAGTATTAAAAAGAAGTAGCTTCAACGAATTTCATTCAATGTCTCTTCAATAGCATATTCAAATTGTAGAAGATTAGAATGCTGTCTACATCTTTTAGTTTCCAATGAGTCGTTTTAGTTAATGCACAATTTTAGTTAAAAATTCAGTAACAGTAGGACATTGCTGACAAATTTTAGTCTTCATCGATTTTAACAAAATAAATTTTTCTCAGTAAGAGTTGTCATTTGTTAGTGAAATCTTTGACACAACTTCTTACTGAACAAAGTTAAAATATGTATGATATCTACAAAATGTGTGTGTGTGTGTATTCAACGTGATACTTTTATGATGATGGAAGAGCGGAACAAAGAAAAATTCTCTCCAGCACTGGGATTTGAACCTGGGTTTTCAGCTCTACGTGCTGACGCTTTATCCACTAAGCCACACCAGATTCCCATCCCGATGTCGGATCGAATCCTCTCAGTTTAA
This sequence comes from Periplaneta americana, assembly GCF_040183065.1. Classification (NCBI taxonomy): domain Eukaryota; kingdom Metazoa; phylum Arthropoda; class Insecta; order Blattodea; family Blattidae; genus Periplaneta; species Periplaneta americana. The sequence goes on from NC_091129.1 coordinate 135,599,797, forward strand.
GTTCCACCTCTTGGGTTTCCTCTGAGAGGATTCGATCCGACATTGGGATGGGAATCCGATGTGGTTTAGTGGATAAAGCATCAGCACGTAGAGCTGAAACCCAGGTTCAAATCCTGGTGCCGGAGAGAATTTTTCTCTGTTCCATTCTTCCATCATCATATGATGACGCAGAATTTCTGCACGAAAGTATCATATGTACTTCGGTACATCGTAATATACTGTTCTCCGACCAGGAGATCAACTGTGAAAGGAATGTGCTTACTATTGCATCATCTATTGGAGCGAAATAGATAGATAATATTATAGTTATATCATCAGGTTAAAAACTATGCGCTCTTCTGCATATGTTATTTCCTGTATGGAGGGATTAAAAGACCAGGAGATTAACAGTAATCTAATTTTGTAACTAGGGTAGTATAAAAATGTATCAGTGTTATTGTTTGTGCTGCGAGAGCTAGCCAATAGAGATACGAGTACCCACACCTTATGACATAAACATTCATTCACAGCATTACTCCGCTGCGTTTCATTCCACAGAGACTTTCTCGTGGTTGGAGAACAGTATGTGATACTTTTAGCTTAGAAATTCGATACGATAGATTATTATTATAGGCTTGATTCCTAAGTGAAAAAACAAAAGACACTGCATTAATAGTATTGAATATCAAAGTAAAACTATCCTATTCTTAAGATTTACAATAATAGTAGAAGCAACAGTGAGTGTGTTGGTCACAGTGGTGATAACAAAAAAACCTAACAAGAGACTATTATTATGAAGATAATGACAAAAGTAATACAAACATACCGTATTTGATTCTTCCTTAATTGCTGTGAGCTGTATTTCTTCCTCTGAGCGCCTACTAAAATTCCTGTGCAATGGCCAATTCGCATTCTTGCTTATCTCCTCTTTGCAATGACGTACCAAACTTCCTTCCAACTGAACTTTTTCACGAACATTACACACTTCTGTGATTAATTTAGATACAGCATGCTCAGGTGCAGCCTTCAACTGGAAAAAATATATATTATAATAACAATTTCATAAGAGCTAGAAGGTCTCATTTAAATGTTCATAAAACACAAGCATACTGTGTCGTGATGCAATGAAATACACGAAACATTTAAACACAACACTATTACACAGAGCTAGCTAGTCTCAAGATATATTTTGTGTTTGTGAAAATCAGACTGGAATTACTGTAGCTTTCAGCAACAAACCCAAATACTTACTTACTTACTGGCTTTTAAGGAACTCGGAGGTTCATTGTCGCCCTCACATAAGCCCGCCATTGGTCCCTATCCTGAGCAAGATTAATCCAGTCTCTATCATCATATCTCACCTCCCTCAAATCCATTTTAATATTATCTTCCCATCTACGTCTCGGCCTCCCTAAAGGTCGTTTTCCAGCCGGCCTCCCAACTAACACTCTATATGCATTTCTGGATTCTCCCATACGTGCTACATGCCCTGCCCATCTCAAACGTCTGGATTTAATGTTCCTAATTATGTCAGGTGAAGAATACAATGCGTGCAGTTCTGCGTTGTGTAACTTTCTCCATTCTCCTGTAACTTCATCCCTCTTAGCCCCAAATATTTTCCTAAGCACCTTATTCTCAAACACCCTTAACCTATGTTCCTCTCTCAAAGTGAGAGTCCAAGTTTCACAACCATAAAGAACAACCGGTAATATAACTGTTTTATAAATTCTAACTTTCAGATTTTTTGACAGCAGACTGGATGATAAAAGTTTCTCAACCGAATAATAACACGCATTTCCCATATTTATTCTGTGTTTAATTTCTTCCCGAGTATCATTTATATTTGTTACTGTTGCTCCCAGATATTTGAATTTCTCCAATTCTTCAAAAGATAAATTTCCAATTTTTATATTCCATTTCGTACAATATTCTCGTCACGAGACATAATCATATACTTTGTCTTTTCGGGATTTACTTCCAAACCTATTGCTTTACTTACTTCAAGTAAAATTTCTGTGTTTTCCCTAATCGTTTGTGGATTTTCTCCTAACATATTCACGTCATCCGCATAGACAAGCAGCTGATGTAACCCGTTCAATTCCAAACCCTCTCTGTTATCTTGGACTTTCCTAATTGCATACTCTAGAGCAAAGTTAAAAAGTAAAGGAGACAGTGCATCTCCTTGCTTCAGCCCACAGTGAATTGGAAACGCATCTGACAGAAACTGACCTATACGAACTCTGCTGTACGTTTCACTGAGACACATTTTAATTAATCGAACTAGTTTCTTGGGAATACCAAATTCCATAAGAATATCATATAAAACTTCTCTCTTAACCGAGTCATATGCCTTTTTGAAATCTATGAATAACTTGTGCACTGTACCCTTATACTCCCATTTTTTCTCCATTATCTGTCGAATACAAAATATTTGGTCAATAGTTGATCTGTTACGCCTAAAACCACACTGATGAGCCCCGATAATTTCATCTACATATGGAGTTAACCTTCTCAAAAGAATATTGGACAAAATTTTGTACGACGTCAACAAAAGTGATATTCCTCGAAAGTTACTACAGTTAGTCTTGTCCCCCACAAACCCAAATATAATTGATAATATTTATCCATTGATTTATATATTTTTTTCTTCATTGATTTATTTCATTGATTCATTCATTCATTTATTTATTAAATTTATTCATCCATCCATCCATCTGTCTATCTCTGCCTACCTACCTATGTACTGTTTGTTCGTTCATTCATTTGTTTGTTTGTTTGTTTAATCTAATGTTTTAGGCATAATGAACATTTACAATTTGTCTTCTGGCTTCCAATATACGGTAATTCTGGGAAAGCCTGAAGAAGAAGAACTTGGAAGACATAGAAAAAGTGAAAGCCAGTTTTCTCAAACGAGCCTTAAGTCTGTCGAAGTATACACCATCGCGCCTCACATATGCATTAGCACAGGAACAATTCTTCATAGAAGAACTACATGATGAGCTTCTGCTACCCTCTACCCAAGGCTACAGAGAACTACTACAAGAACTAAACAAGAAGAAACAAGAGATATGACTGGACTTCTTCTCCACAGACACGATGATCTACAGGGATTGGACACAAGCCAGATACGACTTAAGACACGCAGTGACTAGATTCGCAGTACATGGATTCCACCATCACATATGTCAGACAGAGAAGTACCACGACCCGGAAGACAGGTGCAAGTGCAAACTATGTGGATTAAACTGTGACCGATATCATCTCTATTGGTGCAAACAAAGAAACAGCTCACTAACAAACTTCTGCAAAAATTGAACGAAAGAAACATGCACATTGTGCGATATTCCTTTTATTATTAGTATACGGTAATTGTCAATTTGAGCTTGTCCAGTACTTCTAAAGTGCACTACACTTCCCAAGACAGAACTAATAAAATTAAAACAACGAAATCAATCAATGACATTTCCGTTGCACAACATGCAACTTGATGAAACAACTATTTTTAATCAATGCTGGTGTTCTGAAGCTTAAAACCGTGAGGAAGGTTTCACTGGTAGTTAATACCCATAAAATTATTCGACTTTTTTGGAAACAAACATGGCATGATGAGTCTTTCCACAGTAAAAGATTCCGAACGTAAACTATCCCCCCATTCAACTGATCAGAAAGAGAAAAAGGAATTGGTTTGGTCACTGGCTGAGAAGAAACTGCCTACTGAAGGATGCACTGGAAGGAATGGTGAACGGGAAAAGAATTTGGGGAAGAAGATATAAATGATAGACGACATTAAGATGTATGGATCATATGCGGAGACTAAGAGGAAGGCAGAGAATAGGAAAGATTGGGGAAAGCTGGGTTTGCAGTGAAAGATCTGCCCTGGGGCAGAACACTTATGTTCACTTGACATAAGTCTGTGATTTCTGGCTGTGTCCAAAGCTAAGAAGTGTCTTGAAAGGACGAAAATTTGCAATATTTCTCACATTTCAAGTCATGTGATAAGAGATGTCAAATGAAGTCCAAAAATCGAGTGCCAGAAATGTTTTCAGCAATGGGAACCCTGCCTAAGTGTAGAGTTGCGAAATGGAATACTTCGAAAGTGATAGCAGGTGCTACTACACAGGAATGTAAATTTAAATTTAAATATACAGAATAAAGAATATAATTACAAAACAAACAAGAGAAATAGAAATAAAATAATACAATCAATATAAAAAAAAAGGAGATACAGTAGTATTAACAAAATTTGAAACCGAATGAGCAGCGCTCGTGTTCGGTCGCAGTTCAGATATAATATTAATAGGCCTGTAAGAGAATATAAAATAAAACAAAATAGGAAATAAAATTAAAAAACCAGTTACAGAAATTATATAATACAATATTAATATAAGAGAAATACAGAAAATAATAAATAAATAAATAAAATGAAATAGAAACTAAAATTTAAATTTCAGAGGCAATGGAATTATAAAATATAATATTAACACTAGAGAAGAATAATATCGCACGTGAAAAGCAGGACAATTTATATTTCAAAATTATAGAATACAAATATAATATAGGTTGATTAATTCATACACATAGGCTATAAATTTATTTAATCAAATTGAAGATATTAACACGTTTACAATTTCTTGTTATATGTTAGTGGGTTACATGTTAGAAGTCCTGGGTGTAATTTAGCTAAAGCATTGTACAACCGAGGGCCAAAATTAATGCTATGCTTTAGACCAGCAGATGTGAGACATTTAGGTTCTACTAATGTTGAATTAATATTTCGTCTTGTGTCATAATTATGTGTCTGTAATATTATAAACTTATTACGATTTTTATGATAAAATTTTAACAGTGTATACTTAAAAATTTGTTCAATATTAAATACATTAAATTCAGAATAAATTAATTTAGTTGGATAATCGAAACGTTTCTTCAAACAAATTTTAATTATTCGTTTTTGTAGTAAATTTAACGGACTAAGATTAATTTTTGTACTTCCACCCCAAACAATTATATCACATTGAATGATAGACTGAATAATGGCCAAATAAACATTTCGTAGAACTCTAATGGGTAAGTAGCATTGAAGATTAACGAATTTATAAATTGTTTTACGAAGCATATTACAAAGATAAGTAATGTGATGAGGCCATTTTAAATTCTGATGAATAATGATACCCAGATATTTCACATATGTAACTTCTTTCAATGGTGGACATTTACAACTTTTGGGATCTAAACAATTTTCACTGTGTATTATTAGTCTATATTCATCGCTAAATTTTAAATTTTGAACACTGGCAGCTGTTAACGAAAGAGGAACTAAAGTTGACTTAGATAATATATTTGAAGAAAGGAAGCTGGAATTAAGCCATTTTTTAACAATATTAGCACCTATATTAGCATTTCTATATGCTTCTTGCAAAGAAAAACCACTGAAAATAACTACTGTATCATCAGCATATGAATATATAGATCCATTAAATTTTTCTAAATTTATATTTAGCAGATCATTAACATATATTAGAAATAAAATAGGTCCCAAAATTGTTCCTTGCGGTACATCTATATTAATATATTTGTATTCACTAAATTGATCTTCAATTTTGGTCATTTGCCTTCCGTTACACATACAAATATTACGAGTATTTCTATAAAATACATTAAGAAAATTAAATTGTCATACCTCATACAGTAACCACAAAATCCCTTTGCGACCACCATATTAACTGAAACGTCTCTTCAGAGTTACATAAGAGAAAGAACCTACTTGTTGATCTGAGAAAGATGGAGTGCTTCTTAGAATTTTCAAAATGTCAATACTTTGTATTCTTAAGATTGCTTACTCTTTAGAATGTAGTAATCAATTACAAATCTTTAAATGAAATTCCAAATGAATATGAAATAACACAGTTACATTTTCTGTCGTAACTATGTCATTCACTTTCAACGGTTTGACTGAATACTATAGTTCACATAATTGGTATCCTTATTAACACTTGCATTTGTTAACATATACATATGGACACTTATTTGCGGCTAATGCTTTTCGAATATATTGGTTACGAAATATCATATTCATTCGCAATCTCAATATAAATATCAATTTATCAAAAAATCTTACCATAATAATGGTGAAATCATCAGCATATTCATGAAGACGATCCCCAGCAACATCCAATTTCTCAAACTCTGACCATATTTCATTTCTATTGCGTGATGTAATATTTGGAAGTGCACTTTTAACCTTGTGGTACAGCTTCTAGAAAAAAAAAATCACATACAATGTAGAATTTATTGCAACTCTTCACTTTTTTTTAATGTTTTATAGTAAAAATCACATTAAGATGAACTTGGTGTACATGATACAGAAAAAGTGATTCACTTAATCATAGGTACAGATAGAACGATTTACATTGGGGGAGCACAATATGATGATAAAAGAAGCTACACTTACCACGATCATACATAAACATATACAGTGTATCAAAAAGGTATGTGGAACTCAATTTCTAAAACTTACAAATAATTATATATAACAAAATAAATGGAATTGCATGGTGCATCTTTAACCTACAACATTCCATACAATAGCCTGTAAGAATTATAGTTAGAAAGGAATATAAATTTCTATACACACAACGACAAATAATTATTTTATTTGTGGCTTTCTTAACATTAAATTAAAAATATATGATCAGTATACTTTCTCACCTTGCACTTTTCAGCTTTCCCTACAACATCAAGGTTAGGACTCTTCTCGGATATAGCACTATTTTCAAGCATTTGAAGCAATTCAGAATCATACTCCTTGTCCTCTGAATTTGCTATAAAAAATTATAAAAAATTAAAAACCAAACTTTCAATTCATAAAATTTAAGTTATTCATAAAAAACTGGAGTCCGAAAACAAATATTATAGAATGCTGCTTTCTGCATATCACACACTGAATATCACTGCCATATTCACTTTATAAAATCATGTCTCTATCATTTTAGGATCGAGCCTGTTGTGTCTCTCTCGTGAAGTTGTTGCTGCTCTACTGTTAGATTACTCTCATCAATTTTAATCCAAAAACATTAAACAAATTATATGTACACTGGTCTGTGTCATTTCATTTATCACATGGACTTATGCAAGAAATAAAATCACGCACAAAAATTGTGCCATGTGGGATAAATTGCGTGCAGAATACAATGCGTGCAGTTCTGCATTGTGCAACTTTCTCCATCTTCCTGTAACTTCAACCTTCTTAGTTCCAAATATTTTCCTAAGCACCTTATTCTCAAACACTCTTAACCTCTGTTCTCTCAAAGTGTGAGTTTCACAACCTAACTACGGTACTTAGAGCTAATAACAGACATATTTCAAAGCATTACATAATAATTGTTTTACTCTACCATGCAAAGAGGAAATTTTTCTTAAACATACCATTTTCGAAATTACTGGAATCTTTTGCCGAACCAGAAATTTGTTTCTTGCTATCACCTTCTGTTACATCAGCCTCAGATTTCACAGAAGAATCCTTTTTAATAACATCCACATTCTGCAACAAAAATAACAACAATAAAAATTTTAAACGAAATGTTGTCATACTGGTATGTAATATTTCAATGTGTATATACATACTGTATAAAAACGCACGCACGCACGCACACACACAAAAAACCTCCCTCCCCAGCGCGCATGATCTGGTCTAGGCTAGAGGTGCCTTATTCCCCTTCAAAGTACACACCCCTTGGAATCTGACACATTTATCCCAATCTCCCTTCAATTTTTCAAAACAGTCTGCAGGCCCTCTTTTGAGATTGTCCAGCTGATTTCTCCTTAATCTTGTCCATGATCTGTAATCTCTCTCTTTTAACAGCGATTTTAGCTTTGGAAAAGCAAAAATTCGCAGGGATCCAAATCTGAGCTGTATGGGACTGGCAGAACTGGAGGAATGCAATGTTTTGCCACAAAAAAAAAAAAAAAAAAAAAAAAAAAAAAAAAAAAAAAAAAAAAAAGAGACATGAGATGTGAAGAATAGGCAGGTATATTGTCATAACTAAAGAAAACATTTTAAGCAGAGAAAACCCTCTAACCTTCGAACCAATTAACATTCAACTAGATTTAGAAGAACCAGTTACAAAATCTGAAACTTCCAAACCTGTATTAAAAGCGCTGGCATTAGAAGCTGTGAACAATAGATACCCACCAGAAGAATGGTTACATATCTACACAGATGGGTCTACTATCGATAACAACTCAGGATCAGGAATTCGTGTGCGTTATTCTCATTTTATCAACCAGCAGGACATCATACAACAAATTTTGATGCGGAAATAATGGCTATTCATATCTCACTCCAACACCTACTGTACAGAATAGATAAATTTCAAAATGCTGTCATTCTCTCTGATTCTAAAGCAGTATTATATGCAATAAATTAATATAAAATGAGGTCAATCCAAATTAAAGAATGTCACAAAATGATCCAACAACTTCAAAAACTACAGAAAAGAATTCAATTGCAATGGATACCTGCACATTGCGGAATTGCTGGAAATGAAACTGCTGACTTTCTTGCCAAAAAAGGATCCAATTTAATTCAGAATACAAATACAAGCCTACCTTTTACATCCATCAAAAGAATAATTAAAAATAAATATAAAATCAAACAAAATCAAGCACTATGTACCAAAGCCAAAGATAAAAAATGGAGCATTTTAATAAAAAAAACAGAAATTATTCCAGAAATCCCACGTAAATCTGCAGTAGCAAAATTCAGACTGCTTACAGAACACGATTATTTGGCCAAACACTTGAATAAAACAGGAATTTACACAAATCCAAATTGCCCTCTATGCAACAAAGAAGAAGAAATGACTGAAGATCATCTCATAACCTGTGAAGTTCTACCTGATGGATCCACCATAGAGAAATATTGGAGAGCAAGAACGCTAATGGCTTCGTTGCCAAAGCCCGGCATTAGATAACAACAACAACAACTTGTCATAACTTTTAGTGTCACATGTTTTATGCCAAAGTCCTGCATAAAAATTTCTAGAACAATATCTGTGGAATCCCCAGATCTTCTTCTAATTCTTGTGATGTCAATCGTCAATTTTCGTTGACTGAAGTTCACACGTGCTCCACATTTTCGGATGTTCTGCTTGTTGAAGGCACTCAAGAATACAGATCACTTTCAAGAGATTCCCGGCCACCTTCAAAGTATCAGTACCACAATTTTATCTGGGCTTCGTTTATTGAATCATTCCCAAAAGCTCTCTTAATCATTGCAATAATTTCTGCGGAGAAATGTTCAAGTTGGAACAAAATCTTGATGCAAATTTTCTGATTATTCACTTGATGATTGTGAATGCAATGCTCATATGGTATATAAGTTTACTCAGCACCATCTCAGTGCCAACTGAATAGCTCCACAAGAGAGTGACTATTCACGCATGTGCAGTAAAGTCCCCTCTGACTGGTTGCCAAATTATGTCACGATCACAGGACTGATTCTCGAAATATTCGAAATGGCTGGATACTTTCCGGACAGACGTGTATGCGCGTAGTTATATGCACTAACAACAGTGCGCACACACACACAAACATACAGATATCGTACAACTTTCATTAGATCCACAATGGTGCTCCTGAAGCCCTATAATGGCTCACTTAATAAAGTAAAATTTTTCAGTATTTCATCATTTTTTACAAAAGTAAAATGTCAACATGCGTGAGCAAGATACTTACTGGTTCTGACATGTTCTGAGAACTAGATTCTACAGATGAAGTGGACATTCTGTCTGATGAGCTGCTACGCTCAAAAGTAACTGTCGAAATTTTAGAACAAATCATATCTTGTGCAGATCTTTCAAGTCCCACTGTAGTTTGAGCAGCTGACATTTTCAACTTTCCTGGAGGATGAATAGCAGGAATCTTCTTTTCTCTGGCTGCCATGTCTCGGTGACAACGCAAATGAGCATCAGAAAGACTCTCTTCTGAATGAGCATAATCTATAAGAAGAAAGCATATTTTTGTTAACACCATCAACTCATACGAAGCAAGAAAGGATAAAATATTTGCACCTTCCAAATGTTCATGTAAGATATAAGTTGAAAAACAGTGGACCACGTAGTTTTTAAATACTGGTACATTTATGTAACTTACTTACTTACTGGCTTTTAAGGAACCCGGAGGTTCATTACCGCCCTCACATAAGCCCACCATTGGTCCCTATCCTGAGCAAGATTAATGCATTCTTTATCATTATATCCCACCTCCCTCAAATCCATTTTAATATTATCTCCCCATCTATGTCTCGGCCTCCCTAAAGGTCTTTTTCCCTCAGGCCTCCCATCTAACACTCTATATGCATTTCTGGATTCGCCCATACGTGCTACATGCCCAGCCCATCTCGAACGTCTGGATTTAATGTTCCTAATTATGTCACGTGAAGAATATAATGCGTGCAGTTCTGTGTTGTGTAACTTTCTCCATTCTCCTGTAACTTCATCCCTCTTAGCCCCAAATATTTTCCTAAGCACTTTATTCTCAAACACCCTTAACCCATGGAACATAGGTTAGAGTCCAAGTTTCACAACCATAAAGAACAACCGGTAATATAACTGTTTTATAAATTCTAACTTTCAGATTTTTTGACAGCAAATAGAAGCTTCTCAACCGAATAATAAGACGCATTTCCCATATTTATTCTGTGTTTAATTTCCTCCCGAGTATAATTTATATTTGTTACTGTTGCTCCAAGATATTTGAACTTCTCCACTTCTTCAAAAGATAAATTTCCAATTTTTATATTTCCATTTCGTACAATACTCTGGTCACGAGACATAATCATATACTTTGTCTTTTCGGGATTTACTTTCAACATTTATGTAACACACTACATCATCATTATTATTATTATTATTATTATTATTATTATTACTATTATTACTACTATTACTATTATTATTGTTGTCGGTGGCGGCGGCGGCGGTGGTGGTGGTGGTGGTGGTGGTGGTGGTGGTGGTGGTATGCATATGTTGAGATTTCTCAAGATTGTTACCACAGTATTTTCACTAACTCCATGAAACAGTTAGTCAAAAGAGAGTAAGGTTCTTTTTACGTCCGTCATATTTATACCCAGAAACTGTCACACTGTTCCACAACAACTATCACTACCCACCATCATCAATGCCATTACTGTCACAATTGTCACTACAATAAATAATGGCACTGCCACAGTTTGTTACTCCTGATATAACCACTGCCACTATCATCCCCTTCAACATTCGTGGTGATTACAATTACTGCCACAAAAGCCATAGCTACTGCCATCTCTTATTCCCACTATCATTGTCATCATTGACATTCTCACTGCTACCACCATTACCACAGCTATTAGCATTATTGTTATTAGTTATTACTAGAGGACATGGCCTCCAGATATGGAGGGTAGCTGCGAATATATTGAATAAGCCGTCGTGGACAGCCGATAAGAGGTGGTCCTCTAGCTTGGAGGTTGGGCAAAGGGCTAACAACCCATTACTGTGAAAAACAGCTTGTTACGAATCCATACAATAAGCCTCGGAAAGGGACTGATTCTCCGGCACGACCACAGCAAATAAAAATTGAAGATTTATGCTTCAAAGAGGTGGAAAAATTCAAATATCTTGGAGCAACAGTAACAAATATAAATGACACTCGGGAGGAAATTAAACGCAGAATAAATATAGGAAATGCCTGTTATTATTCGGTTGAGAAACTTTTGTCATCTAAATAATTTCAAGGGAAAAATTGCTCCGGGGCCGGGTATTGATCCCGGGGCCTCTGGTTGAACGTACCAGCATTCTCCCAACTGAGCTACCCGGGAACTCCACCCGATACCGTCTCAAGTTTTCCCTTTATATCCACACAACTCGCGTGGGCTGACGAAACGCCAGAGACCCACATCGAGTGCACACAAACTCTGTGTGACTTGGAATTGTGGTTTTCTGTTAACGTACACAGTGACGTATATACTGTATTATGCAAATCTAGTCTTTCAGGTGAAGCTCCCTGTAAAGCAGATTTGAATAATTTTAAGGGAAAAATTGTTCCAGGGCCGGGTATCGATCCCGGGACCTCTGGTTGAACGTACCAGCGTTCTCCCAACTGAGCTACCCGGGAACTCCACCCGACACCATCTCAACTTTTCCCTTTATATCCACACAACTCGCGTGGGCTGACGAAATGCCAGAGACCCACATCGAGTGCACACAAAGTCTGTGTGACTTGGAATTGTGGTTTTCTGTTAACGTTCACAGTGACGTATATATTATGCAAATCTAGTCTTTCAGGTGAAGCTCCCGTAAAGCAGATTTGAATAATTTCAAGGGAAAAATTGTTCCAGGGCCAGGTATCGATCCCGGGACCTCTGGTTGAACGTACCAGCGCTCTCCCAACTGAGCTACCCGGGAACTCCACCCGACACCGTCTCAAGTTTTCCCTTTATATCCACACAACTCGTGTGGGCTGACGAAACGCCGGAGACCCACATCGAGTGCACACAAACTCTGTGTGACTTGGAATTGTGGTTTTCATCTAGTCTGCTGTCAAAAAATTTGAAAATTAAAATTTATTCAGTGCCATGTTCACATGTTCAATTAAGAGAGATATTTTTGCACATTTGACAAAAGAATATGAAGTATGAAATACAAGGAAAACTGTCTTTGCTATCTCTGGTGGAAAGAGTTGGGAACACTAGAATTGCAAATTCTAGAATGCTAGAGGAAAATAATGGTGACTTTAAACGTGAATTTTAGATAGAGTAAGAAGAAATTGTGATTTTTTCATTTATACTGGTCAATAAGTAGGAATTTCAGTAAACTTATTTCCTTGAGAATTCAAAGCAGATAAATTCTCCTACTTGATCGTGAAAATTTACTTTGTTTTGTTTTATTACGTTTTAATTCTCGTTGTCTTAAGAAAGCTACATTAAAAATAGTTTTAAGCTATAATCTTTATTAGAAATACACAATAACCATAATAATTGTTACATTTAAAGTTGCATAATTAGCTATATATTTCGAGGGTTTTTCTTTTTCATTGATTATTTAATGACCTGCATCAAATGCAAGGCTATCTAGCTTCAATGGAATTAGTGATAATGAGATGGTATTTTGGTGAGATCATTCCGAGAATTTTTCCATTCTCCTTACAATTTGGAGAAACCTCGGAAAAAACTCGACTAGATAATCGACCTGGGAGGATTCGAACCCACTCCTGAGCATACCTACAATCACTAGTTCTACTCACTACTTCAAGTGTATGTCAGTGGCCGAATATTTTTCACCCACAAATGTATATATTTCACAATAGATACTAAATAACAAGTTGTCGATAATGAAGACATATCACAACCGCCTTACCTGGCTTTCTTGAAGGATATCCACTGGAAAGAATAGTCTCTTTGACTGCAGCACCTTGGTGAGACCGGGTAGCAGACTGAGAACGGACAACTGGTGGTGCAACTTGGCGGGAATAAAAATCTGAAAGCAAGACATTAAACAGTATACACAAAAGAGTAACACCAAATATATAATAGTCAAGTTTTGTTTATCCCTGCAATATTTTGTTCATCCCCTATAGCATGGCTACTAATTTAAATGTCAATGTCCTCATAGCAATGCTATATCTGTTTTCCACCTCCATCCCCTGAATACTTGTTTTGTATTGTAACCGAGCACGGCCAGTCTCATTAAGTGAAACATTCTTTTCGCCCCCCTCCTCCCATCTACCCGGAGATTACAGGATTATGGTGCATCCATTCGAGGTAAGTTTCTAACAATCTCATTTATTTTGTGTTGCAGTTATCGCGTTATCGGTATGTCTCATTTTTTTAGTCACGTGAGTTCAATGTCGAGTAAAAGAAAACGTGTTCTGTAACCATAAAGGAAGTTAGAAGCCATGAGAAGTGTGGAAAGTGGCGCAATCTTGCGAAATGTTGCTTCCGATTATGGAGTAGGAGTATCAACCGTCTCTGATTGGGTTAAATATAAATCCAAACTTTTGGAACATTCTTGCAAAATACCGAATCGGAAAAAAAATGGAGAAAGCTCAATTCCAAAAAAAAGAGAGAGAGAGAGAGAGAGAGGCCGTGTTTCTTTGGAATAGGCAGCAACGTAAGGGGATGCCATTGCCAGGGCAAATAATTCGAGAGAAGGTTAGGTATTATTAGCGGAATTTCTGGGGGAAGACGATAAAAATTTCTGTGCTAGTTCTGGCCGGTTGGACAGATTTAAAAACAGATAGGCTATGGTATACGTCAGCTACACTTCAATGGGGAGAAATTATCAGCTGATAACGAAGCTGTTGATGTATTCAAAACAGAATTTTTAGTTTTCACTCAAGGAAACTTTTTCAATGCAGATGAGACAGGATTAAACTTCAAAATGTTGCAAAAAAAATCTCGTTTCCTTCCCACTTTTACCGAAAATATTTCTCATCGATTATCCGAAAAATCACGTTATCTGAAATGGCTTTGCCCCCTTTATTTCAGATAAACGGTGTTCTACTGTACACAATTTTCAGAAAGAGTAAGAATTATGCATTTGTATATAGATTTACATGCAGCTCGTGTTGTAGAGTTCCTGCAATAATTATTGTGGCAGAATACAGGTTTCTAATCTGTAGTAAAAGAATTATACAAAATTTCTCGTAAAATGAATATAGCCAACTACGTACACTGTGTTGGCAGATCTTGCTGTTTGAGTCCTGCGTTCTTCTTGGTGAATGTATTTTTCTTTTCTTGCTTATCACTTGCAGACTGAAATATGAAACGAACTTTGAACTAGTACACAGTGTAAAATACTAGAAGATGTACATTTTATAATAAATAAGGGTTGATCTTAATAATGATGTATTTTAGAGTCAATATAAAAACACATGATAGTGAATAAGTCACTTTAGCATTAAAGAAACAATGTTTCTTTAAGAATATAATGCATATTGTTATACTATTATTTTAAATTCTTCTGTAATAAAATACGTAACCATACTGTTTCGATGGAAAAGTTGTGCTTACTCATTAGTTTACTTTGTAATTTAATTAAAAGTTGTATATAATAACTGAATTTATGATCATCTCATGCATGCATGACTGACATACCTACATACACAGAATAAAGGCTGGTTCACAATATACCGGGAACGAGAACCAGAATGAAAACGAGAAGCAGAGGACGTGAATATGAAAATTTTTGATTCACAATAAACAGAGAACGTAGACGACTATGCATATCGATATGTATGTCAATAACGATATGTAAAGTCGATATTACGCATTCTGATGTTATTTGTGTATAATTGACCAATGGTGTTCTCTCATGAGTACAAGGCAGCCAACATAAACACAGGTTAAACATTTCATTAGGTACGGGACTATAAATATGCCCATGCATCTTTATTATCACAACCTATTTTAAGTCTACCATAACGTAAAATAATTAGAGAAGAAACATTTGTAATAGAACAAAAATGAACACAACAGTAGTTATTGAATTGAAGCATGAATGTGTAGTGTGCAATACAACCAATACAGTAATAAAATGATTCGCTTCCGATCGTGTTCAAAGATGCAGCTATTCAAAGCCACGTATTCTCCTTCATTTTCTCATCTTTATATGAGGCGCGCCGCTTATCATAAACGTGAAGATTTTCCTCAACACTCAATATTAGAATCTCATCAAATAAAACTTGCTCCATGATGCACAGCACAGAACAAAATAATGCATAGGTTTTGTCACGGTCTTCTTGCTACAAAATATACGACGACAAAATAGCTTTTAGATGGCAATAGAATGAATCTAGTGGGCTGTGATCGGAAACGTGAACGCCAAAGTTGAAACTTGGCCAACTCTCCGTTCCCGATCCCGGGCTCCGGCAAGCTTTTCGTTAATTGTGAATGCTCACATTTAAATGTACACATTTTAACAATTTTACCGTTTTCGTTTTCGTTCCGATTCTCGTTTCCGGTTTATTGTGAACCAGCCTTAATATGCACAACACTTCATACTTGCTACTTATTCTCTAAATAGACAACCCTTCTTAAGGCCCACTACCACTTAGCAGAACCAAATCAAACACAATTTCTCTTCACAATCTACCTATTTAAATGGAAGATAGCAGAAAGTGGTGTGTCAAATCGAATCGAATTCATGAACTAGAATATTCATTCCACTGCCGAAACAAAATTTCTTGTTTCGAATATGACCATATGTTCTCGTGAAGCCTTCATAAAAAAAATGAGCCATATCCATTTTTCGTAGCGTAATTTCTTTATTGAAAGTTATTGCTGAAATAGTATGTATACAGAATATTACGACTCAATAATATGTACCTCTGATTGAGGTTCTGGCTGATATGTTCATCTATTATCAGGCAGTACATCTCTCTTGACGATATGTGTCAGAGGAAAAACAATTGTTTGTATATATCTGAAGTTTGACTAGTGTAATATATAGCTAGTCGGTGATGTATGCAATGGAGGGGGAAGGGAACTGGCCTCCCTACCCCATTATCTCCTTGCCTAGTTGCCTCATTAGTGGTGCCTTATTGGTATCACTTGTGAGGTTCAGACCTGTCTTCAGACAGTTGACTAAACAACAACAACAATATGAACGGACAAATATTAATAAATTTTGTTCAACTATATTCGCTATTGTATTACAATACACAAAAGTACTACTGTAATAATTATTCCCGTGATAATGCTTTAAGCGAAATACGTAAATTAACGGAAACGTCAGGTAAAAATTAAAATTCAAAGCAGCATTAAAGAACGAAATTTTGCTTCATCTCTCAGAAAATAAATAAATAAATAAATAAATAAATAAATAAACAAATAAATAAATAAACAAAGAGACAAACAAATAAACGAATAAACAAATAAATAAATGAATAAACAAATAAACGAATCAAGAAATAAATAAACGAATAAACAAATAAATGAATAAATAAACGAATCAAGAAATAAACAAATAAATAAACAAATGAATAAACGAATAAATAAATATATAAACGAATAAATGAATATATAAATAAATGAATAAATAAATAGATAAATAAATAAATAAATAAAATGAAAATTTTCCATGTGCATGTCTAGTTAAAAAATATCATGAATCCAGTCTTTTCTTTTCTCGTTTTGGATATTTATTTCTTCTCTTTCTGTCTTTCACAATCAATTTTAATGTGTAACATGCTTCAGTTCGATTCGATTTCACTAGATGTGAGTGGCAGCAGACGTTTCATTTCAATTCTGCTAAGTGGGAGCGGGCCTTTACTGTGTCCTTCGTAAGATAAACAGCAACCCTACACATATCGAAGTACACTAACATTTAGTGACACTTCTTTATGGAGGCTACCAGTACCAGTACTGACAGCTGATCAAGAGCTTCAAAAATTCCCACCATTGGAAATACTGGGTGTTCAGTTCAAAATGTGTCTTGGCTCGCTGTATGCCGTCATGTGGCTAGCTGATGAGCCTAGAGAATTCAATCTCCCTACACTTCCGCAGCTCAGGTGTATAATCTAAGAGGCAGAGAAGTTGGCTAGCAAGTACGGCGTTCATTCTGAAGAGTACGTGCCGATACGTACGGTAACGCCGGTAGTGGCAGGAATGTGAACTGTTTGGAAATACGTACTGTCGAGATATGGGGAGAGGGTTAAGACGATTACTTACGTATTTGTTGACATTAACTTCGACGGTCAACATGGACACGGAGCATTTGATTTGTGTTGTGGAATGTTACCATACGCAACTGATGATAACAAATACCCTGCGTACGACTTGCCGGTGCAAAACACAGTTCGAAAGAGGTTATGGTAGCACACAGACCGTACAGACCGCCATCTGTTGCTACGACATTCAAGTTATACCGTACACATTCTCAAGTTCAGATTGAAGAACGCCTTAAATAATAGGCAACTTCTCTAACATATAAACTGAAACTCGCTTCAAATCGGTGACCCAACAACAGTGACGTCATGACACACTTTGAAATGAACACCCAGTACTTCCAGTTCTTTCCTTTTCATGCTACTAAATACTGTAATATGTACTAGTCAGCAATGAATGGAGAGGGAAAGGAACTAGTCACCCTTATCTCCTGGCTTAGTTGCCTCATGAATGATACCTTGTTTGGTGTTTTAAGAAGTCCAAACCTGTATTCAGACAGTTTACTAAATGATAAAAAAAAATGCACTCTTTGCTTTTTTAATTATTGAAAAGTAAAATAATATAAGAAAGGTAAACATATTAATTTTAACCTTCATTACGACAAAATTTCAGATCAAATAAACTCAAGACTTACAATGTAAACCACTGCCAGATTTATTAGACATATTAAGAAAACTTGCATGAAATATTTTGCACCATCTGCTTTATTATTAACTTTTCATCCATGTTCAACATAACTCTATTTTTATACTTTCCATACCTTACTCCTCATATTCTTCAGTACGCATTCGAGCGGAGGCAAGCATTTGAGACGTCTTCTTGACAGTGGGCTATTTCTCAGTTTGAGGAGGAAATCCCGATCGTATTTCTTCCTTGCCACTTCTGGATTTATTGAAGGTGAATGACCTGCAAGATTAATGTTCAAATCAACTAATAAATCAACGGCATATTTATTGATTAGTCTATACTTATTTCAATTTAATGCCGACGAAAATTACCACTTTTCAAAAAGCTATCCATGTAATAAACTGTTTTACTGTAATGATAATTTTGGAAATTGTATCAGAACAATGGAAAGAGTCTATAATTGTACTTATCTTTAAGAAAGGTGAAAGGACTAACTATAGTAATTTTCGAAGAATATCACTTTTATTGATGTCTTACAAAATTTTGTCAAATATTGTATTGAGAAGATTAACTCCATATGTAGACGAAATTACTGGGAATCATCAATGTGGTTTCAGGTACAATAGGTCGACTATTGATCGGATTTTTTTTATTCGACAGATATTGGAGAAAAAATGGGAGTATAAGAGCACAGTACAGAAAAAAAAATGGGAGTATAAGGGCACAGTACATCAGTTATTCATAGATTTCAAAAGGGCTTATGATTCGATTAAGAGAGAAGTTTTATATATTATTCTTATTGGATTTGGTATTCCCAAGAAACTAGTCCGATTAGTTAAATTATGTCTCAGTGAAATGTACAGCAGAGTCTGTATAGGCCAGTTTCTGTTGGATGCTTTTCCAATTCACTGCGGGCTAAAGCAAGAAGATGCACTATCACCTTTACTTTTTAACTTTTCTCTAAAATATGCCATTAAGAAAGTCCTGGAAAACAGAGAGGGTTTGAAATTGAACGAGTTACATCAGCTGCTTGTTTATGCGGATGACATGAATATGTTAGGAGAAAATCCACAAAACACGAGAATTTTACTTGAAGCAAGTAATGAGATAGGTTTGGAAGTAAATCCCGAGAAGATAAAGTATATGATTATGTCTTGTGACCAGAAAATAGTACGAAAAGGAAAATTTTCATTTGAAGAGGTGGAAAAATTCAGATATCTTGGAGAAACAGTAACAAATATAAATGACACTCGAGAGGAAAATAAACACATAATAAATATGGGAAATGCCTGTTATTATTCGGTTGAGAAGCTTTTATCATCCAGTCTGCTCTCAAAAAGCTTAAAGTAAGAATTTATAAAACAGTTATATTACCAGTTGTTCTGTATGGTTGTGATACTTGGACTCTCACTTTGAGAGAGGAATAGATGGTAAAGGTGTTCGAGAATAAGGTGCTTAGGAAAATATTTGGGACTAAGAGAGACAAAGTTACAGGAGAATGGAGAAAGTTACATAATGCACAACTGCATGCATTGTATTTATCACCTAACATAATTAGGCAGAGCATGTACCACATATGGGTGAATACAGAAACGTGACAGTGTGTTAGTTGGTATACCTGAGGGTAAAAGACCATTGGGGAGAAGACGTAGATGGGAGGATAATATTAAAATGGATTTGAGGGAGATGGGATATGTTGGTAGAGACTGGATTAATCTTGCTCAGGATAGGGACCAATGGTGGGCTTATGTGAGGGCGGCAATGAACCTCCGGTTTCTCTAAAAGCTATTTGTAAGTAAGGTAATTTTTGTCTGGCTTCTTTGTGACAGTGAGTAGCTTTTTTAGAGCAAACTCCCAAGATGAAGTTTGCTCTAAAAAAGCTACTCACTGTCACAAAGAAGCCAGACTATTTATATATAAAAAAATATTTTCAACTTTGTAGGCATGCGAGTTGATTTCAGTTATTAACATCAAATGAAATATCCATAAAAATTTCATCAATAATAATCACCATTTTATTTCAGAATTCTATATGAACTGTAACAGTAACCATGAAGAAATACTCTTTTAAGTTTAATAGTTGATGTTTCTGAACTGTCGACATTGGAAAAAGCAAGGATGATAAACTGACGATGTTTGATGTCGACAACTAATTTTTGTACAGCATAATAATATACTCTCAATCAATCTTCTTAAAGTATCCAGCTGTTTGCTGACAACATAAAGTCCACTGTAGTCTATTCAGTTGTTGTTTTTCACGAGAAATGAGGGGTATTTTGATCGGTGTTCATTATAGATGCCTGTTGCTAGTAGCCAGAGGTGGGGTGTAGTCAATATATACTGCAGGGCTGTGTCTTCTGCAACTGGTACTGATGATTTTAATTTACATCTTTTGTGGTTTATGGATGGACAGTATAGAAGAATGTGTTCCAGATCTTCATCATGATTTATTACACCACAGACAAGTAGGATTATCAGAAATGTGAAATCGGTGTAGATACAATTGAGTGACAATGTGACCTGTTCTGGCTCTTGTTAAAAATGTTTGAACATGTCTGGGCAAGTTTTTGTACATTTCCAGGTCACTCAAACCAAGAAATGGATTCGTAACACCTCAAAATCTGTGCTTCAGTGGCTGGTCATGATAATATCTTTGAAAAATATTGGAGTGCAAGAGGTCAAATGACTTTATTGTCAAACGCCTGGCATTAGAAAACAACAACATCATTTCCAGGTCATTTGGTTTCTTTTGTACAGACTACAAAATGTTTCCTTTGTCAGAAGAGAGCCAATTGTTGATCCATAGGTTTGTAAAATGAGACTTTACTGAAGCAAAAGCATTGGATAGAGATATCACTTGAAGAGGTCTTGGTTGCAAATATGTTGCCTGTTTTGCAATATGACTAAGTAAACTAAAAGAACTCCAAAAGGAAATAACATTTCAATGGATACCTAGTCATTGTGGTATACCTGGAATGTAGTCTCAATGAAAAAGTAAAAACGATGACTGACCGAATATAATATCCCGTAATTATACTAGCATATCATAAATTCTTCCAGATTAGTGCTCGCAGACCTATAATACAAAATAATCAGATGTACATACAAGATAGAACATGTGAATACTCGTTTCTTCTAACATTAAATCATTATTTGAGCAGTTCAGAGCAAAAGTGGTGTAAGTCAAAATTGGGTAATGAGGTTTAAAGTAAAAATTCTGTAAAATACAGGAAAAAGTAGCAATTAATATAGCCTTCTTGCTATCCACTGATTACTATTAGTTTAAATAAATTGAATATTAATTGCTACTTTGCGCTGTATTTTACAGAATGTTTACTTTAACCCTCATTACTTATTTTTGACTTACACCACTTCTGCTCTGAACAGCTCATTTAACTTCATAAAAGAACAAAATAGGATTGAAACTCACTCTGTTTACTCTCCTGTACACTATCGCTCGGCACCTTCTTCATAGCCTCAGAAGTATTTTCATCATAATGAGGTTCTTCCAACTTCTTTTGTGCAATAGGCTCATTCTCATTTACCTTAATCAAAGTCATAAACAAATGTCAGTGAATTATTTTTCAAAATTTTCGGAGGTTTCTCATCCCTCCTGGCTCCCGTATCTAAATTTTGATTTGCCAAAGTACAAGATTAGTAACTTAATGAAGAAAAGGATTATATTTGACAACTGATTTTTATTTATAATATAAAAATACTGTCATTAATTTCACGTTGCATGTATGCATTACTAGATACTAAAAGATAATAATAATGATAATTATCTGTTCTTATCTATCTGTATTACATGAGCCATAACAAGCTCAATTTACAGTCTTTGTAAAGCAGAGGGTTGTCAAATAATTATTTAATAAATAGAAATAATTTTACAAACATTCTACAAATTCAAGGCCATTGCGCTTCAACTAAAATAGTACATTATGCAACGAGCCTATAATGGTAGTAATTAAGACGTGAGTATATTTGTTTATGAAACGAGCACAAGCAAGTTTCATAATTTTCATATGAGCGTCTTAATTACCATTATAGGCAAGTTTCATACGACTTTTTATGCTCGACCATATTTCTAACTTGAAATTATTCATAAGTATTCATGTTATGGTTATGTGAGGAGCAGAACTGACCTGAATTGTGAGATGTGCGCAGACGCGAAAGTATTGATTTTTTCCGAGGAATGAATGTCATTGACCTTGATATAATCTAGAGAATAACATGAACATTAGTCTTGATATAACCTGGAAATTGATTTAGAATTGTAAAACTAGATGACAAATTGAATTTATTTGAATATTATTTACAATTAACGCTAATTATTATAGTAACAGAACATAACCTTCTGCGACAGTATTGGATTTCCAGCCTCCGTGACTTTTCGCTAGTTGTCTTTCGATTGCATATCCGAGAATAATCGATACTTGCGCTTTTATAATGGTACAATGACGATTTCTCATTGGCTGAACAATTGAACTATAATGAATAGATGTACTTTAATGGGGTGCATTAAAGGGCTACTACCAGGTGTATAATTACTACATTTCGGCATGATCGAGCATAGATGTTTTTAGAAAATTGAAATTTTTTGTACTTAAATACTGGGATATAATAAAACTTTTTTTCCCCTATTCAACTTTGAATTTTCAAAAAGAATTTATTTAGCCCATTTTCGATCCACCCTAATGGAAATACATAATAACTTAAAAAAAAAAAAAAAAAATGTCTTTCTTAACCTATTTACATCGTGACTAGGGTTAGGATTAAGTTAATTTTGCAAATTTATTCGTATAAACATCTTTTTATGACCAAATTTTTTGTCTGAAGAAGTACGTAACATGTATTCACTAATTTCTCTAGAACGTAGGAATGTGTAGACATACAGCTTATACGATTTCACACATTTCTTTATCTTATGCAAGAAACAAGTTGGGAATAGGCCTGGATAGAGATGTATTGCATGACGCCAGAAATATTATCAGGTTTAGATAAGACAGCCATGTAAGTAGGTAAATACATAAGCATGAAATAAAGAAATTTAAAAAGTTACAGCCAATTTCCAAGTAAATCGCCATTTTGTGTTTTTTTTCCCCCATTACAACGCATTAATTGTTTATTACCTAAAAAGTTATTATAGTGACATGCAAATACCAAATAAGGACAAAATCCATCTAATAATTAGGAGAAATTGCTGTACACAGACAGACGGCACGCCAACAACCACATGTACTGTACCTTCAAAATATCGAAATTGAACTTCTGCAGTAACACATTTTCTCTCTATACTGTCCACATTGAGAAAGCAAAAATAAAAACATAGGTACGTTATGTTATGTTTTATTTAACGACGCTCGCAACTGCAGACGTTATATCAGCGTCGCCGGATGTGCCGGAATCTTGTCCCGCAGGAGTTCTTTTACATGCCAGTAAATCTACTGACATGAGCCTGTCGCATTTAAGCACACTTAAATGCCATCGACCTGACCCGGGATCGAACCCGCAACCTTGGGCATAGAAGGCCAGCTGTAGGTACGAATTCAAAGCAAAATGCCTAACATTATTTTACTAATTCTAAAATACATTCAAAGGAGGGGGGGAATTTCAATATTTGAATAAACAAATCTTGATATTATGCAACTCACTTAACACAGGTGAAGAAATTTCGTAATCAGCTGTTGAAGTTACTTTGTTTAACAAGGGTACCAAAATGAACAACTAATGTAAACATAAATCAATGTCTACATATATATACCTTTTCTGGATGTTTTTCATGAGTAAGAAGTTCAGAACTACCAGGTCCATCTGTCTGTTGAAGATGTGAGGATTCTTGGTTGCAATCTAAGAACAGATAATACAATCCAGCATAAATCTGACAGGAAAAGATTACATTGTTCATTAAAGGCTGGTTCACAATAGACCAGGAACGAGAAGCAGAGGACGTGAATGTGAAAATTTTTTATTCACAATAAACCGAGAACGTAGACGACTATGCATATCGATATGCGTGTCAATAACGATATTACGCATTCTGATGTTATTTGTGTATAATTGACCAATGGCGTTCTCTCATGAGTGCAAGGCAGCCAACATAAACACAGGTTAACCAACTTCGAAATTTCAACTGAAACATTTCATTAGGTACGGTACTAAAAATATGCCCATGCATCTTTATTATCACAACCTATTTTAAGTCTACCATAACGTAAAATAATTAGAGAAGAAACATTTGTAATAGAACAAAAATGAACACAACAATAGTTATTGAATTGAAGCATGAATATGTAGTGTGTAACACAACCAATACAGTAATAAAATATGATTCACTTACGATTGGTGTTCAAAGATGCAGCTACTGAAAGCCACGAATTCTCCTTCATTTTCTCATCTTTATACGAGGCGCGCCGCTTATCATAAACGTGAGGATTTTCCTCAACACTCAATATTAGAATCTCATCAAATAAAACTTGCTCCATGATGCACAGCACAGAACAAAATAATGCATAGGTTATGCCACGATCTTTCTACAAAATATACTACGACAAAATAGCTTTTAGATGGCAATAGAATGAATCTAGTGGGCTGTGATCGGAAACATGAACGCCAAAGTTGAAACTTGGCCAACTCTTCGTTCCTGATCCTGGGCTCCGGCAAGCTTTTCGTTAATTGTGAATGGTCACATTTAAATGTACACATTTTAACAATTTTACCGTTTTCGTTTTTGTTCCAATTCTCGTTTCCGGTTTATTGTGAACCAGCCTTAACAATCAAATCAGGAGAAGGAGAATTAGAGAGTACAGATACAGTGCGCGTTAGAGATATTGAAAAGAAAGAGAAAGAAAAAATAAATACGAAGGTTGTATTTCTGCTTTCTGAATGAAGATGCGATCTTATGTGTGCTTTTGTTTTCATATATTAGTGTGATCTATTTCTTGTGTTCTTGTGTTTGTGTTGTGTTTTGCGTGTTTTTGTGTTTGCTAAGTTTTTGTTTTGTCTTTCTTATGATGTTGTCTATTATGTTTGGATTGTATCTGATTTCTTGTGCTATGTATTTGATTGTGTTCACTTCTTCATTGTAGTGTTGTATGAAATATACAAACACACTAAAACACACCCCAATCAAATTCTCAACACACATATCAATTTCAGTACACACACACTATTTGACTCCACTCTTCAACACCTTTCAACAATCGAACACACCCACATAACAGGCAGAGAAGTTCAAGATGATGCCGTGATCTAGTAGGCTCTGAGGATGGTGCATAAGCACTGAAACAACTGTAAGCTGGACAAATCTTACATAATTAACACGAGTAAGTCCACTAGATAATCAATTAATTATATTCAAGTGTTAAAAGTAGTGTACGCAAGATTCAAAATGGAAAACAGAAATAATAACATCTAAGAAAGTGTAAAGAAATAAAACATGTAACAGTCCACTTAAATCTTAAGGCATATTAAATAAAAACTGAGAAGTAACATCAAAGCGTCCTCAAGTTTGACCTAAACAATAATAAAGAATGTGTTTCATAAAGATACTGCATTTCCACGCACTAGTTACAGGCTAACCTTCTATTGCAGAAACTTTATAACAGTAAGCATTTGGTATTATTTAAATGATAATTTGCCGAAAAGCTTATAATTTTAAAAGAAAAGCATAAAAATTTAAATTTGCAACATAAATCCAATTTCACTTCACTTTAATGTATTAATCCAGTGCTCATTACTCAAACACTTCACGCTAAGTTTCTTACTCACTCTTTATGTTGGTTTCTTGCACAGTGGAAATACTTCGAGAAATGTTCTTCATTTCCTTCATGGCAGCAGTCACACTTTCTTCTTTCTGAAGAGGTTTCACTTTGTTCTTATCAAGATCACCTTTATTAACCTAAGCAAAGAGAGCAGAAAGGTCATACTAAAAGCTGCAAACATAAAAATTATAATACTAATCGAGATATATGACTCTAGAATTAACTTTTAATTTCGATTTGATCATTCTCTTTTACAAACCTTCAATGGCAATCCCTGAAGATTATTGCTTCCTGCCACTGCACCTGCCTGAGGGACAGGCATATAAGGTGGATAATAATCTGCAAATATACAATAAGTAATGTTTAACTACAATAAATAGCTAATTTTACAACTACTAAATTCTACAAAGGGTCTTTTTTATGGTGATGAGTTGTTAGCCCATGACCCAACCCCCAAGCTGGAGGACCACCCCTTATCAGCTGTCCGTGACTGCTTATTCAATATATTCACAGTATCAGATTTTTTGTATTTGACAGATATTGGAGAAAAAAATGGGAATATAAGAGTGTAGTACATCAGTTCTTCATAGATTTCAAAAAAGCATATGACTCGGTTAAGAGAAGTTCTACATAATATTCTTATTGAATTTGGTATTCCCAGGAAACTAATTCAATTAATTAAAATGTGACTCAGTGAAACGTACAGCACAGTCCATATAGGCCAGTTTCTGTCTGATGTTTTTCAAATTCACTGCAGGCTAAAGCAAGGAGATGCACTATCACCTTTACATTTTAACTTTGCTCTAGAATATGCCATTAGAAAAGTCCAGGAAAACAGAGAGAGTTTAGAATTGAACAGGTTACATCAGCTGCTTGTTTATACGAATAACGTAAATATGTTAGAAGCAAATCCACAAACTATTACGGAAAACATGGGAATTCTACTTGAAGCAAATAGAGAGATAGGTTTCGAAGTAAATCCCGAAAAGACAAAGTATAAGATTATGTCTCGTGACCAGAACATTGTACGAAATGGAAATATAAAAATTGAAAATTTGTCCTTTGAAGATATGAAAAAATTGAAATATCTTGGAGCAACAGTAACAAATATAGAAAACACTCGGGAGGAAATTAAATGCAAAATAAATATGGGAAATGCATGTTATTATTCGGTTGAGATGCTTCTCTCATCTACTCTGTTTTCAATAAAACTGAAAGTTATAATTTATGTTGTTGTTGTTTTCTAATGTCAGGCATTTGACAATAAAGACATTTGACCTCTCATACTCCAATATTTTTCAAAGATATTATCATGGCCAGCCAATGAAGCACAGATTTTGAGGTGTTCCGAATCCATTTCTTGGTTTGAGTTGCACAATGGACAGTTAGGGGACTGATATATATTAGAATTTATAAAATAGTTATATGACCAGTTGTTCTGTATAGTTTTGAAACTTGGACTCTCACTTTAAGAGAGGCACAGAGGTTAAGGGTATTTGAGAATAAAGTGCTTAGGAAAATATTTGGGGCTAAGAGGGATGAAGTTACAGGAGAATGGACAAAGTTATACAACATGGAACTGCATGCATTGTATTCTTCACCTGAGATAATTAGGAACAAATCCAGACGTTTGAAGGGCATGTAACACGTATGGGCGAATCCAGAAAAGCATACAGAGTGTTAGTTGGGAGGCTGGAGGGAAAAAGATCTTTGGGAAGGCCGAGACGTAGATGGGAAGATATTATTAAACTGGATTTGAGAATTAATAATCCTATCATAAAAGCATAAGTTCAAAGTATACTGTGTCCGTAAACTCATGGTGCAGTTTTGAACAGTCACACAAAAGCAATGAAACAAGATGGAAATGTGAAACCTTCACCAAACGAAAGAAAATCTCTCCAAGTTTGCATACCTGTTCAGTGCAGTTCGATTTGGCTTCCGTTTGTTGCTCTACACACATTTAACAATATTATAATTCATTTCACACACGACTAAGGACATCAGGTGTAACAGAATGAATAGCATTTCTGATTCTCTCTTTTAAATGGTCAATGTTGATGATAAGAACACTGTACACACGTTGCTTGACATAGCCCCACAAGTAAAAGTCCAAAGGCATTAGGTTCGGCGATCATGGTGGCCATGCCTTCCATCCATCCCTGGAAAAATGTTGTATCCAGAAACTCGTGAACAATGTTGGCGTAGTATGGAGGTTCACCATCTTGTTGAAAGATGACACCTTGCCTTCATCTTGAATTTGTGGCACTGCATAAAATTGCAACATGTCAAGGTAGTTTGTCACAATCTGCTCTTCATTGTAAACACGACGATATTTATGATGAACATGCATCACGGATTCAAATTCTGCAAGCCACAGGACGTATTGAACTTTCCTTTGCACCATCCACATCTTGACTAAATGGCGTGATTCGCTTCATTGTTGTGTTGCGTCATTACCTGTCCACGCATAAAATTGAAATTTATTCTTCAGAAACTCTTTGACATACTCTTCAATATATGTTGTTGTTGTTTTCTAATGCCAGGCATTTGACAATAAAGTCACTTGACCTCTTGCACTCCAATATTTTTCAAAGATATTGTCATGGTTAGCCACTGACGCACTGATTTTGAGATGTTCTGAAACCATTTCTTGATTTGAGTTGCACAATGGACTTGAGTTGCACAATGGGCAGTTAGGGGACTGATATACTATTCCAATTCTATGCAGATGCTTGGCCAAACATTCATGGCCTGTTGCCAATCTAAATGCAGCTACAGATGATTTGCATGGTAAATCGGGAATCAACTGTGGATTGTGATGCAGAAAGTTCCATTTTTTCCCTTGTGATTGTGTTATCAAATTTTGTTTGCTGAAGTCTAAGTATGTAGATTTAATAAATCTTTTCACAGAGTAATACGTAGATTTAGTAACAGGTCTGTAAGTAGCAGTGCTGCCCTTCTTTGCTAAAGCATCCGCATTCTCGTTTCCCAGGATTTCACAATGGGATGGTATCCATTGTAATACAATTCTTTTATTGAGTGTTATTGGTTGAGAGAGCATTTTATTTATTTCTGCTATTTGGGATGAAGGTGTGTGTTTAGAGACTATTGATAGAATAGCTGCTTTGGAGTCTGACAATATAACTGCATTTTTAAATTTATTGATGTGGCAGAGAAGATTCCTGAGACTTTCACTTATTGCAATGATTTCTCCATCAAAGCTTGTTGTTCCATATCCAAGAGATCTATAAAGTGAGAAGAGACAGCACGTAACACCTGCAGCTGCACCTTGTTCCCTGGAGATCAAGGATCCATCAGTAAGTTTCATCCTTTGGTTTAGTTTCATTTAGCCATTAAAGTCTTCAAAACTGCACAATGACTTTACGGACACAGTGTACATAAAAACAAAATCATGATTTATTATAAAGACCAAACCAGTAACCTAATTTTAAAAGTCTACATACAATGAGGTGCCTGCGATGGATGCTGAAAATGTGGATACATCTGTATTGGCATTGCAGCCTTTGGTGAGGCTGGGGGAGGCATCTGTATTGGCACCACAGCCTTTGGTGAGGCTGGGGGAGGCATCTGTATTGGCACCACAGTCTCTGGTGAGGCTGGGGGAGGCATCTGTATTGGCACCACAGCCTTTGGGGAGGCTGGGGGAGGCATCTGTATTGGCACCACAGTTTTTGGTGAGGCTGGGGGAGGCATATAGTAGGCGCTTCGTATGGTATTACTAATTTGAGGAGGTTGTCTCGTGAACTGAAATGAAAGCAAAGTCTTGAAGTTATATTGAGGAAACACAATACAAAACTATTAACATTTATACAGTCTGCACACAAAGTTCATATACACATTATAAAGTATACACTTTCATTAAATTAAATGATATTACCTACATTAAATTCAAGCTGACGTGTCATGTTATTACTGGCACTGCTGACGCTCTGAGAATCGCAATGCATGGCAACAGATTGTTAGTTGAAGGAATGGCTGACCCACGTGAATAACACGATTGAGGAATGGTTGGGTGGCCACTGTCTAGGTCCATAAGCGTCAAGTTAATGGCAAATCAACGAAAAATATCATGGACGATTTCGTTGCGCGGTTTGAGAAGGCAGCACTGACAAGGAAGACTTTGTTGCTGTGGGAAAAGAAAGCTTTTACAACAGACAGTGTTCACGATGCACCGATTTTGTTACTAGGTATAATAACTCAAATTTTTTGTATGGGTTAAGCCTCAAATGCCTCTTAAGAGCTTCATCACTGCCGCTATGAAGACATTTCTCAGCCGGCCAGTTTTTCTTTCCATGAGTGTACAAAGGAAAAAAATTAGAGAAAACTCAGACGAAAGTGATCAGTCTAAATTAAGGTAAAGTATATTAGTGTCTAAAGATTCTTCATATTACAATTTGTTTCCTCACTTTTATACAATACTTCTGTCCTGTAAATAGAATAAATGTGTATGACCTTGGCTTTCAAAAATGAAAATTTCAAAACAGTAAACAATATTGTTAGTAATGTCTTTAACGATTTCTTGTACTGAGGTTGAAGGTAACATGAAAATCTGTAATTGATCTCTGTTACTGTTGTAAGTTATAAATCATAATTTTCATTTTCTAAAAATGAATATTTACATTTACAACATTGAAATATAGTACGAAAATTATTAGTTTAATGTTAATAATATGCATTAAGGTTGTTCTACAAGTCATTGTTTTTGGAAATAATATTTATAGTGTCTGTGTGTCCTGAGTTTTGCTTAGACAATTGATTACGTAATTAATTGATGTAAAACAAGTTTACTTTTTATTATACTCATATGATATAATAGTGCATTCACAATGCAAACAATTAATGGAATGACATGAGAGCTGTAGGTTGTCAGAGTATACTGTAACAGGACACAAACCCTTACCATGGGCAAATGAGTCTGTATAAACATCTGAGGTGCGTGTACATGCGTGGGCAAGATCTGTTGCCCATACACTGGCACGTGGGCCACCTGCAACTGCACCTGTAATCAAACAAGTAAAATTTATGTACTGTAGTCTTCCGATTATCCAAGCTAATGGCAGAAAGGAGTTGCAAGAGGTGTTAAAACCTTCCCCTAATCTCAATGTCTTCTGGAAAATGTTGGCTCCCTTAGCACACATTAGACTGGTGACAGTAACTCCTTTTGCCCTGTTTTGGCTGAACCATAACTCTTCACAGATCGACTTTTTTAAACTTTTACATTCCAAAAGGTCACCAGTTTATTTCTTGATACGGGGGGAAATCTGCACCCTAAATTTCCAAGCCCAAGCCCACGCCCAAAGCCCAAAGCCCGAGCCCGAGCCCAAAGCCCAAGCCCAAAGCCCGAGCCCAAGCCCAAAGTCCAAAGCCCGACCCTGAGCCCAAGCCCAAAGTCCAAAGCCCGAGCCCGAGCCCAAAGTCCAAAGTCCAAAGCCCGACCCAGAGCCCAAGCCCAAAGTCCAAAGCCCAAAGCCTGAGCCCAAGCCCAAAGTCCAAAGCCCGACCCGGAGCCCAAGCCCAAAGTCCAAAGCCCAAGCCCAACCCCGAGCCCAAGCCCAAAGCCCGAGCCCAAAGTCCAAAGCCCGACCCCAAGCCCAAAGTCCAAAGCCCAAGCCCAAGCCCAAAGTCCAAACTCGAGCCCGAGCCCATGCCAAAGCCCAAACCCAATGGTGAAGTACCATATGTTATCGACGTGACACTCATTTTTAAGGTCAGATCCTACCACTAAAATATTCATCCTATTCTTTTCATTTCCTTACCTGTGAACTTCCCGTCCTCAATGTACTTGTGACACTCTCCAATTGAGTTGGTGCTCCTGGAATACAAAAAATATAATCTGTGATAACTAGTGACAATAATAAAACTGAACCAAAGATCTTTTATGGGACACATCTTTTCAATAAATTGTCAGCTATTGAATTTATAATAGGAGAACTCATCTGCATCTACTCAAATAATTTTTCGGAGAGAATAAACTTCACTACATGCATACAAACATATCGTTCATGGAGCAATGTTTTCTCTTTCATGTCCTGTGAAATCAATCGGAAACCAGAAAGAAACTTGCACAAATGTGAATCGAATATGTTAAAATTTATCTTCTTGGAAAAGGTTTTTTTTTCTCTAACAATTCATTTCAAATGTACAGTACTAGAAACAAAATATGGGCCGACTCTTAGTCGAAAATCGCCTTGTATGTAAATAAGAAGATTTAAACATGTGTTCCACTATTGCCTAACTACAAGCACTGCACATGCGCACGGTGTTGTATGTGGAACTTTGACAAAATTTTTACCGATACTTGATATGTTAAATAGATTGATTTTGCATGTTTTTGCATATTTCTGGTTTGATTTTGCATATATCAGACTTTTTTGTGCATATATATCCTGGCCCTAGTGATCAGTAAACTTATAATTATAATGAACAATATGTAGACCTAATTAAATAATTTGTAACTTTGAAATTTAAGCTTAAGTAGTTAGTGGAACACGTCAATAGATTCTGATCTTCCATTGATTTCATTTCTGGGATAAGGAAAAACAAAAGCTACTGAGATGGTTGAAAGCTCTTAAGATTGTTATCTTGACATATTGGCTGTCCTTGCATTAGAGGTGGTCCTGTTTTGCCTGTAGCCATTAGTTCTGGTGGTGTTGAAATTGATGAGGGACGTGATGAATCACCTTGTGGTTGTATTTGTGGAGAAGTGTGCTGTTGCTGAAGTAATGGTTTATTATCTTTCTGTGTATGAAGAAATCCCTGTACCATGGCTGAACTTGGCAGATCAACTTTTTCTCCTTGATGTTTTGGAGAGTTACTACTTTCCAGAAGTGTCGCTGAACCTGCAGATTAACAAGTCTCAATTAGTAATTGAAATATAAAACTCTAAGTTGTTTAACACTGAATCCAGTATTTAGTTCTGTGTAGTTTAAAATGTATATCAAAATGCAGACATTGATTAGACAACAACGAATTTATACAATTTTCTTTAACAGAAGAAAATATAAAATTTCATACACAGTATTTGCTCATAATATACAGCATGTCACAAGTACAATTGTCCCAAGTGGTCTAAAGATAACCCAAGTATCAAGTGTTCAAAACTGATTGTGAACAACGGATTTTCCATATGCAGAAAATCTAAATGACTGCTTCTTCTACGAAAGTAAAGCTGGGATTCCTATGTCACAATGAGCTTGTGGCATATAAAGAACCTTATGACATTCTATTAATTTTATGAATATTGCAAATAAGATTTCCAATACCCTTTGTATCGTCTACCTACAGTGCCTGTTTTCTTTTACCAGTGCAGATAGTTCTACCTTATTGTATTTATAATAAAGAACATACGAAAATTCTTCTGCTAGTTCTCATCTCGACTATTTCCTAACGGATTATAAAGTATTTAGCCTTACAGATGCTCATAACTGAGATATGGAATTCAATCAGAATATACAGAATGAAACAAATTCAAAATCCAGAGCATTAGCAAAAAAAAACTATCCCTTTATGGAAAAATATGTTAAATGAATTGTCTTTTCAGTTGCCTAATTTACAGACATTTCATAATTACACCAATGCCATTAAAAAAAATACTGCAGCTTAAGAGAGTTGATTCTGGCAACAAGAGCTGTTCCAGGCTGTAATCAGTATTTTTCATTTCACCATAACTTCCAAGGCAAATCATTATCCATTCAGCATCCTAATGATCCTGATATATAGTACCGGTATGTAGAATGCTCTTTTCCAACATGAAAGCTGGTTGATGCATGTGCTAACCTCATTACCTCCTCCTTCTAGTTCTGAGGTCGACAAAACATGTGAGCTCACCATCTGTATGCCTTAATAACGTGTATAGAGATATCTTATTATTTAGTTACATGTCCCTGTCTCCATTATTTTAACATAACAATTTTTCTAAAAATTCACGAATACTTACAGGGATTATATGGACCATTTACACTCTTCACGGCATTTTGGTAGACAGCAGCTGTGTACACTTGAAAAAATTCCCTCTTTTTCATGTGGTCACCTAAGTTAACCTGTGAAAATAATAATAATAATAATAATAATAATAATAATAATAATAATAATAATATTTATTTATTATTTATTGAATTTCCAAGTTTATTGAACCCATATTTTACCTGAAGGTATATTATGGCTGATTGATTGATGATGATGATGATGATGATGATGATGATGATGATGATGATGATGATAA
Organism: Periplaneta americana; assembly: GCF_040183065.1. Classification (NCBI taxonomy): domain Eukaryota; kingdom Metazoa; phylum Arthropoda; class Insecta; order Blattodea; family Blattidae; genus Periplaneta; species Periplaneta americana. The sequence continues at coordinate 135,634,112 of NC_091129.1, forward strand.
TAATAAATCGTCGCCTGAATGCAAGAACTAGGTAACTTGATTTTTCATATTTTGTGACATCGCCTATTTACTTATTTATTGCGCTACGGAATATGTCTCTTTTTTTTTTCTACCTATTTCTTATATTGGAAAATAGATGTCGCTGGTAACGTTCGATCAGTTACCTAGATCCTGGATTACATTTTGTGCGATTTTTGCTATGCTATAAAAGAGGTAACTAAAAAACGCAAATTTCGAGTTACCTAGTTCTTGCATTCAGACGACGAAATTACAGGCTGACACTAGATATAACAATTGAAGTGATGTCGTAATTTTAAATAGGAAATGACAACAATACAATCAAAACTAAAAAGAGCATAAAGTTCACATCTGCTATTATGAACAGACGTGACGAAAAATCTAGGCCACATAAACAAAACAAAATAAAAATAAAAGAATTTAGATTGTTTTATCACTCTATGTGAAGAAAAGCAACTTCCTCAACAAAAAAGTGTAATTGTGTGCACTTGTATGGCAGAGGTGTATGATGATTATGATTATGATTATGATGATGACAATAATAATAATAATAATAATAATAATAATAATAATAATAATAATAATAATAATAAATGTCATATCACTATATCATATTAGGACACAAACGGCAAACCGACGCTGTAAAGCACCTCGACATTTCCCCCGTTAAAGTAAGTACAGTGCATATCCCTTTCAGTTCTTCGGTAAAAAATCTTGGCATTCACATGGATAATAATCTCAACTGGGACATGCAAATCACAGAAACCTGCAGAAAAGTATATTCTATTATTCATGTGCTAAAAAGGATAAATGTTCATCTTCCCTCTTGCTTAAAAAAGTCCCTTGTGCAGACCCTTGTATTTCCCTATTTTGACTATGCTGACATTTTACTGACTGACCTTTCCAGCGACAACAAAATGAAACTTCAACGTGCTCATAATTTGTGTGTACGTTTTGTAAGCAATGTTCGTAAATATGATCATATTACCCCATCCCTGGAAGCAATAGGTTGGCTTAAACTAGATAAGAAAAGAAATTTACATTCACTTCTCTTTCTCTTCGAAATCTTGAACTCTTCTATTCCTTCGTACCTGTCGTCTCGCTTCACTTACCTTTCTTCCCACCACAATCTGAACACACGCTCTCGCCATGAAACAATACTAACAATACCATCCCATCGCACCTCTTCATACTCATCCTCTTTCACAATAGCCCTGCCAAGACTCTGGAACTCGCTACCTGCTAGCATCAGGGACTGTCGAAATAAAATTCAATTCAAACGCAAACTTACTAGGCACTTGGTCAGTAATTGAGACTCGTTCAGACATTGTTTCTTGTAAATAGTTCTTTTAATCTACCACAAAATATCTCAATATCCGGTAATTTCATCACTATAGAATTTTGTTATTGTAGGTTTAATTTGTAATTTAGTAAATACAAAAATATTCTTTGTTCTTAACTTCTATGATAAAATGTCTAGCTTTCATTAATCAGGTATTCTTGTCGTACTTTAATTTTTATTGTAATTGTAATTGTAAATTTAATATTAATTGTAATCTTATTGTTCATGTTATAGTTGTAATCCCCTGGTAGAGGGGCAGAGAAGGCCTGACGGCCTTATCTCTACCAGGTTAAATAAATAAATCTAAATAAATCTAATCTAAATAAATCTATACACTGATTTGGACCATTGGTTGATCCATTCGGGTCTCAATTGTCTAATAGCCATTTTAGAGGTCTCTCTTGTCATCTTACTTCTCTAGGTTAATAATATTTAATTATTCTCCCCTTGTAAGCTAAAAACCCATCACGAAAGAAATTAAAAAGTATTTTCCATATTCTTTTGGGCCTATGTCAATAATTCCAACCAGATAATAATGGTAGCAAGAAGTATTATATCATAGGACATGTGATTCTGTTTATTTTTTGCAGCTGTGTGAGGTATAGAAATTTGATGTCCTCACATCACACGTCTTTCAATTCAGAATGAACCTTCTATTGCCACAAAGAGAATAAAACTTATTTTCAAATGAGGATTGGTAAAAAAAAATTACCTCAAACATTTTTAACCTTCAAACTAACATATTCCTCCACAATCATTCATTATTAATGCATAACAAAGGTGAGAAAAAGTATTAAAAAGTCACAACAGTTGTCTCTTAATATAGTAATTTTGTACTTACAATGATCCAATCATAGATTCGATTAAGAGAGGTGGGAGAGGACTGCTCCTGTTGTAACAGCTGATCTAGTTTCTGCCGAACAGTGTCCCAAAATATCGAAGGACTGGCTGATGGAGATGGAAGTGCACCATTCAGAACGGATTCTGAAGTCTGCAACATATTATACTACTATATCACTCTTATTTGTTTCTGTTCAGGTTCACAAAAGTGATCACACGCTTTCTTCGTTTTTATTATTAATTTGTAAGAATAAAGGGTTATATATTTAGTTGATCACTAGGGCCAGGAAGTTCATGCATTTGCACATATTTTTCCATTAACTGTAATTAATTGCAGATTAACTATCTTCACGAATTAACAAAATTTAAGCTTATCAAACCAAATTTTATGTTGCATATATTTGCATATTTTGGTTTCTATTTATAAATGCATAATATTTCATGATATTTATATTATTCTAGCATATTTTCATGTTTAAGCTCATTAAAGTTGATTTTATGTTGCATAAAAATGCATAGATCGGATTTCAAAAATAAATGAAAACATCATATGCTTCGAAAACATATTATGTCTTTCACGTGTTAAATTTTATATTAGCTTGTTCACATGTTTCGATCTGCTATTGGCCATCTTCAGAACTGGTTGTTGCTGGTCTTGGCGCCTTTTGTTTTATTTCCTGTGGGGGTGTGTTTGTGTAGTGTAATGTGGAGTCAAAGAGTGTGTTCTGAAATTGAGTTGTGTGTTGAGAATTTCATTTGGATGTGTTTTTGTGTGTCTGTATATTTCGTATTGTTCTAGTGTGTTTAGTTTCTGGCTTTCTGGTTGGATGTGTAGAATTTCCATGTCTGTGTTCATGTCTCTGTAGGTGTGGTTAGCATTTGTGATGTGTTCTGCATATGTGGAAGTGTTTTGTAATTTTGTTATGGCTGTAATGTGTTCTTTGTAACTTGTTTGAAATGATCTGCCTGTCTGTCCTATGTACAAGTTGTTGCATGTGTTACATTTTGAGTTTGTATACGCCTGTGTGATTGTATTTGTTTGTTTGTGTTGTTTGTGTGTTGAGATGTTTTTGTAGAGTATTATTTGTTCTGTATGCTATGTTGTAATTTAATTTCTTGAATGAGGTTGCAATCTTGGGTATGTTTTTGTTTTCGCATGTTAGTGTGATGTATTTTTTGTGTTCTTGTGTTTGTGTTGTATTCTTATGTTTTGTCTTTCGTATTAGGTTGTCTATTATGTTGGGGTTGTATTCGTTTTCTTGTGCTATGTATTTGATTGTGTTTAGCTCTTCTTTGTAATCATGTTGGTTCATTGGTAATCAAGAAGTATCACATGCTCTTTTTGAAAAGTGGTACTGAGTGAAATTCTTATAATTATTTTTACTTGTGCCACTCTCAACAAAAAATGTAATCACTGATGCACGGTGAAAATATCGACAATAACAACACAGTCGCACATCCAACCCTTTCGCAAGTCAGCACAAAACTGTAGGCACGCCAAGATCTCCTGCGTCACCTGTTAATTTCGCCACCCCTTCCTTCTCTGATTGGATTAGGTACCGTTAACTCCACGCTACTTTACTCACCTGCCCGCCCGCCATCTAGTCGCATGAATTTACATTAATTTATGCACTTAAAATACAACATAAAATCGCTTTATGATAACATATATATCCCTCAAATTATTACAAGAGGAGAAATATTACTTTCACGATCATTTATATCAAATACCATCATGTCTACATAGTAATTTATTCATCAATGACACTTGCATCCCACATGTTGCAATTTTTTCTCCTTGGTCCATATATATACACAAGTTCCGAATTTTTTCAACCAAGAACACGTGTTCTCCAGAGAGACTGCTGAGGATTCAAGATTCAACAAAGAAGATGAACAACATGAAGAAGAATAACAACATGTACAACAAGGACATAGAAGAACAGAATACCACCACATGAAGAGAGAGAAGAAGAGAGGAGAGAGAGAGAGGAGGGAAAGGAATAGGTAATTTATTCCCAAGCAGGTAATTTTTTTTCCCTCACATCGCAGTTCCCCCCCCCATATTACCCATAGTTCCCACTGTCCCCTAGTGACTTGGGGTGGGGATGGCAAGGGGGGTACCGTGTTCTAACATTTTCCCGTATCTTTTTGAAAATTGGTATTGAGTGAAATTCTTATAATTATTATTACTTGTGCCGCTCTCAACAAAAAATGTAATCACTGACTAACTTTACAACTTCTTCACTGTGTTAACTTTTTAGGAAATTACCTGGCTGACTAGTTTCGAAGTGATATTCTTCACTAGCCTTTGGACAATGAAGAATGAAAGTTGTTGTTGTTTTCTAATGCCAGGCGTTTGACAATAAAGTTATTTGACCTCTTGCACTCCAATATTTTTCAAAGATATTATCATGACCAGCCAATGAAGCACAGATTTTGAATGAAGAATGAAAGTAGTAACTTGTCTTCATTTACAAAATAAATGTTGAAAGGGTTGATCATGCGAACTCTGAACCTTGATGCAGAAACAAATCTAATCCTACCGAACCTCATTACTATGTAAAAAATAATAAGGATACTTACCTTAGCACTCTGTCTGGCTTCTCCATCAAGAGCTGCATCCACTATTCCATCTTTATCAAGTGAAGCTGCTGGTGGCACTTCAACATTTTCTTTGCGAGTTTCTGACAGCGCCTTAGTATCCTCTTCTGAATGCAATTTGGATACGTTGGGACTATCCTTTGGAGTTAATGATAACACAGCAATTTCTTCTTCTGTAGTCAATACAGATTTCTTAACAAATTCGTCTGAGCATAATGTAGTAGCCATTTTGCCATTCTCTTCCGAAGACAATGTAGATAATTTGTCACTGCTGTTTGCATCTAATGCAGATGCTGTGCTATCCTCCACATTAGCTGCGATCTTATTTTTTTCCTCATTACTTGCACTGGGTACTTTTTCATCTTCAGATGCTTCTGACAACACTTCTTCTGAGAGCGGTGCAGACACACTGCCTTCTTCACCAAGAGCTGCATTACACATTTTAGTTTCACTATCGAGTTTTGATGTAATCAAATTAAAGCTCTCTTCTGTGAACATCTTTATTTTGTCTGAAGGAATTACTTCTGAAGCACAAGAGTCATCGCCTCTTTCTGGTTCAGATATCTTCTCTCCTTCGGTACTCTTCACCTCCTTTACATAAAACAATTTCAACAAATAATTTGTGAATATAAAACTTCTACATAGTATAAGGTCATTAAAAACTCACTTAAAATTAAAATGTTTAAACATTATAAATATTATAATAGTATTTATTAGCTGTCGTTATAGCAAAAGCTAATGACATTGTCAAATTACATGTGTGAAATTATCGTGCAAAATTAAAAATTATTCTATTACAACACTAAACATAAAACAAAATGTTCACAAATATTCCTTTGAGTTTACAATTGAGAGTCAAGATTATCAAAAATAGGCTAATATCTAGATGAAAATTGTAACACACTGATCACAAATATTATTTGATTTGCTTCGTTTATATACAATAAAACAAGAATTAACTTAACAATTTATGAGAATTTCCTAATATATTACAAAATAATAATACAATTCAGAGAAAGAAACCTAAAAAAATATCTACAGCTTGATTTTCTGATTCAAAATATTCTTGTACAGAATAGAATGGGTTTCTAAGAAGCCACGTTTTCACTTTGACTTTGAATTTGTCAAGTGACACTTCCTGTGCTTCCTGTGGTAACATGTTGAACATTCTACAGCCCAACATATTAGGACTACTTTTAACTTTGGATAGTCTGAGATAGGAAAAAATATAGCTTTATTGGGCAAACAAAGGGCGTTTTCCATTTGAAACCATGCCCCGAATAAGGATCTCAGCTCCAATTCTATTCTATTGAGAAATTTAAGGAAAACTAACTGGAGCTAGATCTGTCTTCCACAACGAACGAACTTCGGCTTTGGAATTTCAACTTAATGTAGTTGCTATAGCTACCGACAGATGTCCCCATACGACAGAGAAACTATCATAGATTCCTATTCCACTAATAACTCGTTTTCGACGATTGTGGCGCTTTGATCCCTATTAGGGGCAAGGCTTCATTTATTACTTTTTGCATTTCCATAGTTATCATTTTGTTTATTAAAACAAACATTAATGATTTTACTAGTAGGCTACTGCTATAAGAATTTTAAAGTTTCAAGTCATGGATCTACGTTTGAGTGTTAAGATACAGCTGGTATTGTAAGAGCAATAGGAGTCTTTGTAAAGACCTGAGGAAAGTTACGATACTTAATAATTCAGGCCCATATTCAAATCGTAATTAAGGGCATTTAATAAGGAGGTTTGATGAAACTGGTTCTGTTGCTGATAAGAAGAAATTTGGAAGATCAAAGGTAATCAACGATGTCATTGCTGCTGAGATGCTTGCAAGTAATGAAATAAGTAGAAATAATTAGGCCTAGTATGGAATTAGCAGTGTTGATCAGATATCCAGGCATCTTCATATGAGTTACAGTATAGTTCGAAAAATTCTACGAAAAAAATCTTAGCTTGTATCCATGTAAGCTAAAACCAATGTTCACACTCAAAGTGACAAGCAGAAAAGATATGATTTTGCTTTATTTGTGCTAGCAGAGATTCATATTAATAATCATTGGTTGGACAAAGTATCCTCAGCTAATAGAGATTATAAAGAATGGACACTCCGCGTCAGTGCCTTTGATGTAGATGGACTGATTTCAATGACCTTCAAGCCAGCTAAAGCGTAAGATTCTGCTTTCTCCCTAGAGTTGGCGCTGACATCACACCAGCTAGCAGTCGACACAGCGGAAATATAACACACATAATTAATACATCTAGGTACATTATGTACTCAAATAAAATAAATTGGATCCATAAAATAATAAATCCGTCATTAACTTTATAATGAGAGTTGAGACGTTGACCCCAACAACAATTAAAATATGTAATGATTTCATAGTACTGAAAATGGAAAAAAAAAACTCTTACAAGAAGTAAAACCATATACCTATATTATATTATATACAAATATTAAACGAATTCGATATTTAATTTTATAATGTATTATATTATTTTATAATATAATGTATTATATCTGAAATTATATCAAACAACATTATACCTAACGAACAGCATTGAACCTAACATGGAGTAGCTCGCCAAGTTAGGAAAACTGAGCTAACCCTAGCCAAGGGTAGGAGGCCTGTGCCCTTCATGGGACATATTGGGCTATTTCATTCATTCATTAGTTAAGCGACTAGAATTTCGACTTTTCATTCTAAGTGGAATTTATGGTGCATAAAAATTGAATTGTTTTTCTATTATTATTAGTAGTAGTACAGAGCAGCTGGCTACGGACTGAAAGGTCCGGGGTTCGATCCCAGGTGGTGACAGGATTTTTTTCTCTTTGCCAAACTTTCAGAACAGCCCCGAGGTTCACTCAGCCTCCTATAAAATTGAGTACCGGGTCTTTCCCGGGGGTAAAAGGCGGTCAGAGCGTGGTGCCAACCACACCACCTCATTCTAGTGCCAAGGTCATGGAAAGCATGGGGCTCTACTTCCATGCACCCCAAGTGCCTTCATGGCATGTTACGGGGATACCTTTACCTTTTTTATTATATCTGAAATATAAAATATTATTATTACAACTAGTTTGTCACTGAGAAATAAGGAAAAGCTGTTAATTGAATTTATTTGAAGCAAAGCGTAACTGGATTATGCAATAAGGTAGGTGATGTTTGGATCCTGTGTCTCAACTCAATTCTCAATTATTATCTTAGCGTATGCTCGATTACACTACCTCTAGCGCTTGAAAGTGGAACTAACCGCTGGCTCACAGAGAAACAAAACACAGGAAAATTCGCTCAGTGTCCATTCTTTATAATCTCTATTCGCTGGTTTCCTGGACAGACTAAGCAAATGTCATTCTTCCTGGTGAAGTTAACATGTATAATTTTACTGCAGAATTTGGTATGAAAATAGCTTCCAGATTTTAATTCCACAAAGTCTTCGTGATTTAAAAGTCACTATATAGTGTGGTTTCATTTCACAATTCATTATTGGTCCATATTTCTACGAAGAAGACAACAATGGAATAATAGAGATTGTCATATTAAATGGGGAGTGCTACTGCAGTATGCTACAGAACTTCGTCACCCCTAGACTGAGAAATCACAACTTGGAAAACATACTTTCCATGCAAGATGGCACACTGCCCCATGCCTACACCTCTGCAAAACAACTCATTACACGGATCTTTGGCTATCAGGTCATCAACAGGCATTTTCCAACAATATGATCTCAATTCGGCCAACTTCTGGTTACAGGGTTATCTTAAAGAATGAGTTTTCGTGGCACATCCAACCACCCTACAGATACTCTCCTCTCGCAAGAAATTGGGAAAATTCCGAGACATTAATCGGCAAAATGCTGTGCATGATGTCGCAGAAAGAATGTTCTTGTTGAATCAGGAAATGGCTGACATAATACTATGTTTCATAAAAATAGATATTGGTTGGTCATTTCTACCACACACAGTATTGCAATTTCTCTGTCCCTACGAATGTTTAACCCAATTTTTCTAATATTATAGGTTAGTCACCTTTCGCGCTGAGACCTTTAATTATTGTAGTAGTCAGAGAAGTCCACAAAAGGTAGGGGATAATAAGGAGTAACTGCTCCTATTGAGAAGTATTTTTCTTTCTTTTTTTTTTTTTTCACGACTATGGGCGGGCCTATTTTTTTATGTGCGTCGGTTTCTTTACAATAATCAGGGAAGAAAGTGTTGAAATTCATGTCTTCACCAACTTGTGAGGTTGCCATAGTACAAAGAATAACGGAAATACGATTACAATCAAATATAACATGATAAGAAATCAGGAATTTTACAATATATAGTGATCAATATAAAATTAATGCGGTAAAAGGATACAGAAAATGGTACTAGAAAGGTATCTCAGAATGTCGAATAAAGATGATGTCATAGAATGTAAATTGATAACTTCATTGATTCAATAGCTACATCTTTAATGACGTACAGAAAAAAATAGGCTTAACACCATGGCAATCGAGGAAGTGTTTTGTCTCTATTCAGCTGAAAACATGCAAGCATCCTGGGTGACGGCGATGTAGTTTATAAAGAACGAAATGGTTAAGCCAAGATCTCAGAACCAAATATCTAAATCATTTGTCAGATCTTGGACTACTGTCCCTGCAAAGTAGGCTACCCTCAGAAACTAATATTTCTAATAAGATAAACAAATGCCCCAATAAATAAAATTTCAAAACGTACCTCTTTTCCAGTCTCGTTCTGTTGTGTACATGAGCTATTCTTTAACAATTCTGTCTTTCCTAAACATGACAACACCCAACACATCTGTTCTTCCAATGCCTGAATACGCAACTGCATATGTTGCAGTTGCGAGTGTTGGACTTCATGTAGCCCTGACATTCTTCATGAAGATTTACTGAAAGACAATGAAAATATACATGCATTTCTTCGGTGTGTGTTCTGCAGAATATAAAAATATGAAAGAGTTCGTTGTTAGAATAAAAGCTAAGGCAGGTTCGCGTATTTTAATAACTTTTTCATACTAATAAGTGGGAGAAGCTGTAGCCTACACCATTTGTTTGGAGAATAGTTTTATTTATACAAACTTCAATATGGGTACACCACTTTGCAGAATGAAAAAATACCTGAGTATCATCTATTTTCTTATACAAATACCAATTTTTATCGTTTGATAGGAGTTGCATAAGCTACTATTAAGCCCAAAACGTACTATGTCGTCTTTGCAGCGCAACCAACCTTTGCATAATCTATTCCAGAATGCGATTAAATGCGCTGCCCTACAATAGTGTATTGCTCAAAAAATCATTCCAAGCATTTAGATAAAAGAGAATAATTGAGAAGAATGGAGAGTGTCAGATGACAACATATTGATAGATTAATGAGATCTGTGAGCACTATACAGGGTGTAACAAATTTTGCGCTTGCAATTTGTTAGCCTACAAATGAAAATTTGATCGGTTACCAAATAGCCCTAACTGTACTCAGTATGTCATAGTTTGGTGCAATTAACATAAGGTTCGAGTTTTAATTAGTATTAAATGCTCTTTTCGTTATATTATGTTCACATGTACATGGATTCCGTTATCATTTAGCTTTAGCATTCTGTATCACTCTACAACTCGTAAGTACGTTTTGTATAAGTTGGAAAGCTGTTCCAATTAGATACCGGTACGTAAAAGTGTAAAGATAAAAATTCAGACTCTCACACTTTATTTCTTGGTATTGCGCAATTTCAACCAAACTTTGGTATTGCGCAATTTAAACCAATCTTCTATCATTTTCATTACCAGAATCTTACTTTCACAACAGCCCATATTTTGATCATGAAGGTTATGCAGCTCTTCACTTTTACTCTCCAATTATGTTCTTGATGGACAGAAGTGTACCGGTAACTCGTTCTATTTTCATTAATTTATTCAGACCATATGACTACTTCGATGAATGATTAACAATTGACAAACATAACTGGATTTACAACTGGATATTCAAATAAATTGTGATTTCTTACATAACTACGTTCCCTAAAACACACATGCCACGATTAAATTAAGTCAATCAACAATGCCGAACACAGCCATTTCATAACTTACATTCCACTTAGAAATTCGGGGATCCCCTCCCAACTGAACTCATAATACGTCACATTCACAGTGTCGCCGTGTCCCACCCAACTGTCATAATAGTGTTGCCAACATGATATATTTAGCTAATCAACTAAGAACCCATCATCCATAATTGGTTAAGCATGAACTGTCGCTAGATTACAAATTAAATATAAACACCATCAAACAAATAATCTAATCTGCATCATACCTTGCATCTAGTGTAAATTAAGAGTTAGCTGTGATTATAGGTTAGCTGCTGGCACTATAACTTATTATTATGTTGGAGATATGCATTCTCTTCGCCGCTTCTGTTTACGCAATTGTTTTATAGTAAAATCAGAATAACCAACTTCGCCAACATTTAAACTATATACTAATTTACGCAGTTTTTCGAATATAAATTTCGTTTCATTTTAGAATGTTTTGAACACTGAACTAACATCAAACTTTATAACATATTATATAATATATTAAATTCGTAATGTTTCTTATAAGGCCTATATGTACATTTCATACCGAGCATTATTATTTTTCGTGATATGAAGTTCGAACAGCAATAATAATAATAATAATAATAATAATAATAATAATAATAATAATAATAATAATAATAATAATCGTTAACAGGAATTTTGCATAAATAACGATTTCCCTTCACCCAAATTTAATTCAGAATATGTATTATATGTCTTTCTCGTGTTAAATTCTATCGTACCTGGTTAACATGTTTCGCCCTATTATTGGTTGTTCAACCAGTTCTGAAGAAGGTCAATAACAGACCGAAACATGTTAACCAGGTACGATAGAATTTAACACAAGAAAGACATATAATACATATTCCAAAGTGATATTGTATTAAAAGTTGTGTAATCAAGATGTATAAATTTCGTTTTAGTTCTCCATAAATCCCTGTCTGCCTATCTTCCTCTGTAATCCCATGACTGTGCATGCTTCTCTTTAATCCATCAATTCATTTTTCTTTTGTTCTTCCTTTTAGTCTATTGCCTTCTGGATACCAATTTGAAATTTTCTTTGGTAGTCTCTCTCCAGACATTCTCATAACTTGGGAGCGGATTTTTATGTGCTAAAAATTTAAATATATTTATTTTTTACGTGCTGAAAAGTACGAAAATATTTTCTAAAAATAAAAAAATATATATATTTTTTAAATATGACAAAAATACCTTACTTAGCTTGAAAAAAATATTACTAGGTACTCACCAACCATACTTGAGTGCTAGTAGTTGACCGAGAATTGCAGTGAACAACAAAGGTTATCTCCAAATTCTCCAGCACAAATGCATGCCGATTATCTCTTAATAACGTCAATTTCACCTACAGGCACATCCTCCAACACTTGAGCGCCTTTACACATTTTTTATATCCACTGTTTTTCCCAAACACATTCTGGAATTTGTCTCTTAGTAATTGTGTTTTTGAACCTGGTAGCGAGTCTAGTTTAATTTCCACGGCACGCACCTCCCTGTTTCAACAACAGGTTTTTGGATGTTTCGAGTTTTTTTTATGGTGTCACACAAAAAGCTTAAATTTGCTAATAGGAAAGCCAAATCGTTTTTTAAATAACCATCTTTCAGTATATCTTGAAGGATATAAATTGATGAAGCCCGATAACAGGGAATCACAACAAGATATATTGCCTTACTTGATAGACATGAGCGAGAGACGAGAGATTTGTTTAAATTAAATAATGTTCATACCCAGCTCTTATCTGTTGTGTTTCACAAACAAAGCGTGGATTGAAATCATCTTCAGCAACAATAAACATTCCTAATTTTGTGTTACAAGATCTCTCCTCCTTGTCCATGTTAATTTATTCTCTAATAATAACACTGATATGCTGCCTAGCAGTTCTCAGAACTTGAGGCGATACTATTACGAAAATGGATCACGGATACACCACACAGTACTTAGAAACACGAAGCAACCAAGAATTCTTAAAAAAGATAATATACTTCTGAGTGATATAATTGATTTAGTTTTAAAATATTTAAAAGTTCTTGTAAAACAATTATTTAAGTAAAACTTCAAGATTTATGTGTTTATAATAGATTTCCTGAAAATATGTATTTACATAATTTTTTTGTGAAAATGTGTGTTTTTATGTGAAATAAAATTCGGGTTTTAAACTTGAAACTTCATGTTCGGAATTTTTAACTTTGTTAATTGTACATATTATTTTAATGTACCGAAGTACATATGATATTTCCATGCAGTTATTCTGCGTCATCATACGATGAAAGAGTAATGGAACGGAGAAAAATTCTCTCCGGCACCGGGATTTGAACCCGGGTTTTCAGCTCTACGTGCTGATGCTTTATCCACTAAGCCACACCGGATACAACTCCGACGCCGGTTAGAATTGTCTCAGATTAAGCTCCAACTCTTGGGTTCCCTCTAGTGGCCGCCCTCTGCACTACGTCATAGATGTCTATGAACGCAGGACCGAAGTCCACACATGTGCTGAGGTGCACTCGATATGAGTGACTAGTTGGCCGGGATCCGACGGAATAAGCGCCATCTTAAATCACGAAGTGATTTACACATATCATACATATTATTTTAATGTCATATGTACTTCGGTACATTAAAATAATATGTATGATATGCGTAAATCACTTCGTGATTTAAGACGGCGCTTATTCCGTCGGATCCCGGCCAACTAGTCACTCATATCGAGTGCACCTCAGCACATGTGTGGACTTCGGCCCTGCGTTCATAGACATCTATGAAGTAGTGCAGAGGGCGGCCACTAGAGGGAACCCAAGAGTTGGAGCTTAATCTGAGACGATTCTAACCGGCGTCGGAGTTGTATCTGGTGTGGCTTAGTGGATAAAGCATCAGCACGTAGAGCTGAAAACCCGGGTTCAAATCCCGGTGCCGGAGAGGATTTTTCTCCGTTCCATTACTCTTTCATCGTTTGTTAATGTGTTTTATCGCATGCAAAAAGAATATTTAATTACATAGGAATCCGCTCCTTACTCATAACATGTCCAGCTCAGTCTTCTCTCTTTTATCACCTCCAAAACATTATGGTACCTACCGGTATTTTAAACTTCTAACATTCCCATAAGTATAGGCTGTGTTCGAATCTTACAGTATACCACCTTGATTTTCTCGCTGCCCTTCTCTAAAAGTCTATCTGAGTGACTAATTGTTTTCTCGCCTGATGAAAATTAAGTGTACATGTTTCTGCCCCATTCCATATAAAAATTGCCCTGCACAAAGACATGGTAAATCTCAGTGGCTAATTTTTTCTCTCCTGTTGGAAATTAATTGTCCATGTTTCTGCCCCATCTAAAAGAATGCTCTGGACAAAAACGTGGTAAATATATATTTTTGTCTTGTAGAGAATATTCTTGTTCCAGAGCACTGAATTTAGCATACTAATCACTCTTCTTACGTCACTGACTCTTTTTTCAATTTCAGATCCAGTTAATCCACCATTGTCCAAAACAGATCCTAAGTATTTTAATTTCTCGATTTTTTAACTTCTTTGTCTTCTATAATTAAATGTACCTCTGTGCCTGAAGTTAAATATTTTGTTTTGTTAATATTTATGTTTAACCCCCAGTGTTTAAATTTCTCAGCTAGTTTTCTCATCATAGCATCTTCAACATCCTGTGTAATTAGTACCATACTTGATCATCTGCAAACAGCAAACTATGGAAATAATTTTGACCAATAGGTATTTCTATAGTCTGACATTGATGTGACCAGTTCCTTAAACATACATCGATATAAATTTTGAAAAGTAGTGGTGATAAACAACATCCTTGAAGAAGTCCTTTGAAAGTATAGAATTCCTTAGATAAAAATGGATCCATTTTGACTTGGCATATACTTCCTGAATAAATTAATCGCGGGATATGTATTAATCCTTCCGGTATTAAAACTTGCCATAATAATTTTCTTGAAACACTGTCATATGCCTTTTTAATATCAACAAATATTAATCCTACATCCGTAGCTCTTTCCCGACAGGCCTGTAAAAGGTGAATATGTGATCCACACAGAATCTACATGCTGTAAATCTGCTTTGTTTTTACTAGGCTCTTAAGTTATACGAGGGGGATCTAGGAAATAACGACCGTTTTGTTGTAATAATTAAAAAAAATATATTTATTTGAAAAAACAAAGTCTGTTACATAACTGAAGCTCCCTTTACTTCTCTTCATAATCACCACCTACATTTAAACATTTGTCGTATCTGTTCACTAGCTTTAGAATTCCCGTGTTATACTCCTCTGCTACCAGTTCATTAAGCCAGGTGTTCACTGTCTTCTTCAACTCTTCATCACTTCCAAAATGCGTACCACCCAGAAAGTAGTTCAGCTTAGTGAAAAGGTGAAAATCGTTATGAGCAAGGTCTCACAATAACGATTTGCATTGATCGTAGTGCCTTTTGGCATGAAATCCAGCAAAAGAACACCTTTGCGATCCCAAAAGACAGTAGCCATGACTTTTTGTGTTGAGAGAGTCTGTTTGAATTTTCTCGGTTTCTTTCATTCATTACAGTATCGCCATACACTTCTTTCAATTGCCGGTAAATTTCTGCAGGTTTCAAATGTCGGGCATTCAAAAATCGAATCACACTCGAATCACAGTCGGCGGGATTATCAATCACGTCGTTCATTTTGAAGTAACACAAAATGCACAATGGCGACTTGTTGCAACCAGTACTCACAACATTATGAGAACACATGTTAAGGAAGCCAGTTGACCTTCAAACAAGGAAGGGAATCAGCTGCGCGGTAGGTATGCGCGAACGGTCGTTATTTCCTGGATCCCCCTCGTATTACACTTACAACTTGTTTTTTATTATTGTGCAAAATGTTTTTATTGTGGGATTTGTGACACAAATACCTCTATAATTAGAAGAAAGTTTTTCATCATCCTTCTTATAAGTGGAACTGACATATCCCAATCTCATCTCATATGATACCTTTCCTTCTTGTATAATTTTGTTATATAGGCTTAATTTTGTCAGCACAGCAATAATATTTCTTCCTCCATTAGATGTCTCATCATGTTCGAATGGCATAACATAGCACACAACTGATTGTGATTTTATCACGCCTTGTCCTCAGCCATCCCCAGCTGGTTGACTGAGACGTGTATACAGCAAACATTTAAAATTGTAAGCTCTGTAGTTTTAACATTTATAGTGGAATGTTTAAAAAATGGTAATGGTTTCATCTCGTCAGATACATTAATTGTTGCGTTTGCATTTTTTCTCGTTTCCTGGCAACAATAACGAAGATGTGATAATTCTATTTGCTTCTGTCTTTACTACATACCGGTATTATTCATCTAACATTTTACCATTAGGAGGCCAAAATGTAAGTTTACTAGAGTACGTACTAGTATTTATTTGTTAGTTTCCTTGAAAGGGAAAAGAATGAGTGCTATTTATTTTAAAAGTAATATAGAACATATGTTTTAAAACTATTTTCGGATGTAGAAATAATATCTCATATTCGCAATGTTACTATAAGAAATGGTTGACAAAATTTACAATTTATTTATTGGCTAAGTGTGACATCATACAGAAATATTTTAGAAGTTTTCGTTATGAAAGTGGTGTTCAAAACCACAAAAGGAAAAATAAAGGTACTGATAATAGCTTATTATCGTAAACCTATTCTAAGCTTTTGCCAAACAAATGCAAACTCAGTGAATGAAAAGTTATGTTGAAGGCAGACTTAATTTCTTAAATATTAGTCGATTATTTCATGTCACCCTAAACTTCATCACAATGCAGCACGAAAAATGTAATTTTAGTAACTTAATAATTCAGCAGTGAGAAAAAAATTAACTTCCACAGCATTAACTGTAATAAAATTATCAACCTTTCATCCAAATGCACCTGTATTTGGCACAACACATCTTTTTAACACATATAGCATATGCTCCCATCTGCCCTGGGCAAATTCGACGTTTGGTATATTTTTTCCTGCGAAGTTGAAAGAATCAATAGCATCTTAGAAAAACAATTTCAGTAAGGTTTTGTCAGTGCCAGGATGCTGACAATCTGAGAAACCACATTCAAGTTTGTCAAGAATATTCAATTTTGTTCATAACATTCGATTTTTCTTCTTTTCTTTTTCCATAATCCTTTGGTCATATTCGGTATTCCTAGTTTCCTCATACTTAGGGATTCAAAAGTTCCTTTCTTAACACACTTTAACATAAAAATGATAAAATATGCAAATAAAAATAATTCTAAGAGGAGTAAAAAACTACGTAGCTGAGAAAATTGATTGCTCAAGACGACAGCAGTGACTCATTTTTTCTACTAATTTAATCAGTCAGCTACAGCTAAACTGCTAAGTCAAAAAAGTGAATCTCGAACTTGAAACAAACTACACTAATTTAGTTGTTACTTGCTTTTGCTTAGGATCTTGGACATCTTTCATTCTTTGTCTTGTGTCCCAATCATATTAGTCAATTGGATAAGTGCCTATATCTCCTTCAGTTTTTTAATTGACAATGAAGCAGGTGATTTCCATTAATTTTGCAATGAAATTCAGATTTGAGCCTCAGTCTCTTTGTCTTAAAAATGTTTAGATTGGAATTATAT
The DNA here is from genome assembly GCF_040183065.1 of Periplaneta americana. Classification (NCBI taxonomy): domain Eukaryota; kingdom Metazoa; phylum Arthropoda; class Insecta; order Blattodea; family Blattidae; genus Periplaneta; species Periplaneta americana. The sequence goes on from NC_091129.1 coordinate 135,651,629, forward strand.
GTAAGTAATAAGTACTGCAGCATTAACATAACTATTAGGAAACAAATAGACTGTATATAATTTCATATCACGTCACATAAGGAGGAATATTAAAATGGCAATCATTAGAGCCAATTTCGACTGATCACTATAATGTTTCTTTTTTCTTTTTGTAAATAAAAACTAGCTAATTTCAACGTAAAAAGATTACATTTTACGCGCATGAATCCCAGTTGAATTGGCTCTTAGACGCAGATAGTGAATATGAGCAAAATTATTAGGAGAAATCACAGAGAGAGACGGCAAGTTAAAAGTAAACGACTTTTTCGACATTAAGAATTCTGACAACTTGTATTCCCCGGAAATCTCGAAATCGTGTTTTTTTTTAATTCCACAAAATTTCATCTTTATACTTCAGTAATATCAGAAATATGACAGAAAAACAGAAATAAAATTGTACGCTTTAAAATTAGTTGATACAATACAATTAATATATTAGACATCAGGAAACAATGCAGTTATTATACTGCGTGTTCCGTTCAAAGTGTGTCGTGGCTCGCTGTATGTCGTCATGTGGCTAGCCGATGAGCCTAGAGAATTAAATCTTCCTACACTTCCGCAGAGGCATATTACCTATGTGCCAGGGAAGTTGCCTAGCAAGTACGGCGTTCATTCTGAAGAGTACTTACCGATACGTACGGTAACGCCGGTAGTGGCAGGAATGTGAACTGTTTGGAAACATGTACTGAGGTGAGTTTTTTTTTACTGTCGTGATATGGGGAGAGGGTTAAGACGATTACTTACGTACAGTATTTATTGACATTAACTTCGACGGTCAACATGGACACGGAGCATTTGATTTGTGTTGTGGAATGTTGCCGTACACAACCGATGATAACAAATATCCTGCGTACGACTTCCCGCACAAAAAACAGTTCGAAAGAGGTTATGGTAGCATACAGACCGTACAGACCGCCATCTGTTGCTACGACGTCAAGTTTTACCGTACATGTTCTCAAGTTCAGATTGAACGCCTTGATTAATAGGCAACTTCTCTGACATAAAAGTTGAAACTCGCTTCAAATCGCTGACTCACAACAGTGACGTCATGACACACTTTGAAATGAACACCCAGTTTATAGAAATATAAGCATTTGTTCCAAGTTACTCGTGGCAAGCTGACTGTGGCATAATGGTGGACTCGACCCTCAGAGACGCAGATCGAGATGCTCTGCCAGTGCTGCAAAGAATTCAAGCACCACTCATTTGGGCTCGACTGACCACAGGTATCCGAATTGAGGATCTACAGGAGAAACGCTTCGAAGAAGCAATTCATCTGCTCAAGGTTAGTGTAAATTATTCCATTAAAATAATAATACAGTCGCACAGAATGGTCACAGTTTGTATATGGACAGAAGCACGGCATCAGTAATCTTCAAGATGAATGCCAGCAACATGTTCGAACATTACCATATCTCTAAAACTGTCCTGATTTATATTAATATAACTAGCCGTACCCGTGCGCGCCGCTGCACCTGTTAGAAATAAATATAATGTAATTACATAATTAAAATACGACGTTTGATCCTGGGAACATTCGTGTTTGATAGAAGGATAAATCGTTTAATATGTTACTTAATTTAAATTGTATTTAAATAATTAAAATGCGATCATTTTGGTCCAGAGACCACTCATTTGGTGCAATGACAATTCCTTTAACATGTTTCTTAATTGTTATTACATGCAACCATAGTTTAATGAAGATTGACATATCATTTAGTAATTAATTAACTTTCGATATTACTTCATACAAACACAGAAACATTCTCTGTAGGCTATGTTTAATAGCTTTCGATTGTTGTTGTCCAAGGCCCCTTATAGACGAAGTCACTTGTTTTTATTTCATTACAGCGCCTTAGATGGCGTTATCTTAATTTTAAAACCCATTTATGTCATTAAATATCAGTTGTATCAAAATTTTGTATAGAATGAAACTTATCGGAAATAATTTTTAAAGAAACTTTTGTTATGTAACTTTTTCATGAAAATTAATAATAAGGGAGATATTTCGATTTATTTAATTCAACCTCCCTTATAAGCCCCCTTTTAAATAAGGTATTTTGAATGCTATATATCCTAAAATCTAAGTTAGAACGAACTTAATTTATATTCCAATTTTCATGTAAATCGTTCAGCCATTATAGTGTGAAAAGGTAACAAACATCCAGACAGACAGACAGACAGACGTCATACAAACAAAAATTTCAAAAAAGCGATTTTCGGTTTCAGGATGGTTAATTATACATGTTAGAACCAATTATTTTTGGAAAATCGAAAATCACCAGAAAAATTTCGGCTACAGATTTATTATTAGTATAGATTTACAATAGTTTATACTTACTTCCTAATACGTGTGTCCACCTATAAGCTGATTACACGATGTCCACTGTAAATTAAATATGCAATTTTCAGAGCTGTGAATTGGTGAGAATTTCATATAGTGAGTAGTTTTCATTCTTCATATCAGCAAGGAGGGTAGTCTAAGAAGCCAAAGAGAATTGGAAAATATTTTTGTATATTCTCTCTTGCAGGTACCAAGTACATTAGAAGTTGGGTGGTATTCACTGGTTTTTTAATAAAATTGACGTTGATTTCCGTTTGTGAACCACTGATCTAGTGAATGCAACCAGTACAGAAGTGACATTAACGTGACAATTTTATTTCATACAAATTAACTATCCATCACTTATCCCATCGTTACTGACATATTATCTCCTCTCCTCTTTTCTCAACTGTCATCTTTCTTTTTTTTCTCATCTCTTTGCTTCTTTCTTTTTCTCTTTTGTCTTCTTGTCTCTTCTGTACCATATTAGTCTCTTCGCTTCCTCTTTCTTATGCTGTCCCTCTCTTTTCTTTCTTACACTACTCTTATTTCCTCTCCACTTCTCTTTCTGACTTGAAGAAAGAGATTTTTCCCTCTTTATTAATTCCTTAAATCAATATTTTATAGAAATGTTTATTTTATAGAATTTTTTAAACAAATGCTTATGTTGCCATCTGATACACCTACTAGTATGTTATATGCAAGCAAAAAATACAGAGGTTTGGGACTAGCCAGAGCATCATGGGAAGTGTTCTTGCAACACTTCAACATCTGCATCACTTTAATATTAAATGAAAATCCTTATGTAAATAGTTTGCAAGCTTTGATGTGTGAACTTAATTCTTCCTGTCAACATCTAAGTCTCCCTTGTCCAGTTGAACTTCGTAAATCTGTAACTAGGAAATTAATACAGGAATTAAGAAATACGGAATTCGAATCTTGGAAAGTAATGCCTGGAAGAGGCAGAGGTGTAGAATTGTACAGCCAAGCACCTAAAGCCAATGCCTGGATTTTTAATAAGTCTGGACTACATCTAAATGGGTAACCTGCCTTAAAATGAACGCCAATTTAGCAGCAGTTAGAGGAGTACTTGGTCGCTCTTTGGACGGATCCCGGTGCAGACATAGATGCCCGGAGACTGAAACCCTTGCCCACGTCCAAGGTCAGTGTAACAGAGGTTTACTCCTCCGAAATGCCAGACATCATCATGTTCGATCCTTAATTGCAACTGCTTTTAAAAAAAAGTCTTGGAGAGTAGAAGAGGAAGTCTTTTGCCTTGCTACTAATGGCTCCTCTAGACATATTGACATCATAGCGTATTCCCAGACTACCAAGAAAGGTTATATAACTGATCCTACCATAAGGATTGAAATGGGGAGTAGCCAGCCGGAGGATGTCAATCAAGAAAAGATCAACATTTATCTGCCAACAGTTGATTACTTCAAAGCAAAATACCAGCTTGAAAACATTGAGGTGATTGGTCTTCTTATTGGAGCTCGTGGTGTGATTCCCAAGTTCTTTGAGAGCTTCAGGAAGACTTTTGAACTACCACAGACACTTACTACTGACATCATAACTTCAGTTTTGAAACGCTCTTGCCAAATTCTGAGTCATCATATTCACTCTGTTTAATTTCTTTTTCTTCACTTTATAATTCATATATGTTTATTTAGTTTTCTGTCAACAAATTTATGTAAACATTTAATATTGTAAAATTCATGTATACCGAGTCCTTCTGGGCTACCTCCAATGGGAGGCAGTTAACAATTAAATTTTCCTGAAATGAAGAATGTAATTAATTTAACAGTAACTGTTACTAAGAATTTTATTTACAGTACAAGTACTTTTGATTCAAATAATGACGATATAATTACATTCCTGTGATTTATTTTCTCATCTTCTTTGTTTTCTTTGTCTTTCCTTCTTCTTCTTTACTCTACTTGTCTATAATGAACAAGTCGATTCTTTGAATTACCCATAAATAAATTACTCTACAGAAATACTTCATACGAGAGGAAACTTTATGTAGAGCCAGTGAGCTGGCAGACGATCCCGTGTCAGTTGAGAGTTTCATTGAAGTGGTGCTCATCTGGATGCGGGACATGATATCACTGGCTGCCATAGAAGAGGGCACAGGAAAACTTGTCGGCTTGGTGCTGAACAGGGTGAATGGATTGCTGGATCACACACGGTCATTCAGCAGGATTCGGGTAATTAATAAATTACAGCAGAGGTTCCCAATCTATTGTGAGTGTTACGAAAAGTGTGTGTGGGACTAGCTAGTATAGTAGGTAGTATAACATTAATTTTCTTACAAAATGAACAGCACCAATTATCTCACAAAGAAACCGAATATTCGTTTGGTAGGTCAAATATGCTAATTATGCTGGTTACAGCCATTTTGCATCTGGTGTGTGATACACCAATTCAAATCAATTAGTTGTAGCATCCGAAACAGCCTTCGGAATTGCTGTATAACGTAAGGGTTTTGAGATATTTTAGATTTTATATCGATTTTTAAATATTTTTACATTGTTTTGTGTTGTCATTTTTTCAGAGATATTGTATAATAAATAAGAAAACTGATGGCTAGACTCTTTATTTCGATGTAATATATGGTGGAAGAAGGTAGGCTATATTGGGCTACAAATCAGGAAATTGTTGAAAGATCCTACATTTAATGCAAAGTCTCAAATCTTGGTTCTCTTTAGGGCCGTATTCATAAACGAGACTTTGGATGAAGACTTCCCAAAGTCGATTTTCGTAGTAAAGTTTAACTTTGTCAAAAGTCCTATTCATAGACGATACTACTGAGACTTTGACTTTGGTAAGTCGAGATTTGACGATCTTGTTCTAATGTTGGCAATCAAAATCACTGCCATCTAAACGAATTAAATTAATAGATAGTTGAAATAGAGTAGGCATTGCCACAATCAAAACCATCTTTTGAGTCACAAATCAATGAAACAATTGAACATCGGTACATGTTGAGCAATTGTTCCCATTCTTGCAGCTTTACATAATAATATTATTCGAGGGCTTACTGTGAAACTAACGTAAGTACAAAAATTGACATTTTTAGGTCTTTACACCAATCGATAATAATTTGTTCTTCTACCTGGCCACAAAAAATCGTAACTCAGTTCGAACAGTCTTGTATATAACACAATTCGTAACTACAAAACATGATGGTATAGTTTATCTGAAATAGTATTGCCTGTTAAGAATTTTGTTGTGAATAAAACATCTATTGTAGTTACGTTAGTTTCACATTAAGCCCTGAAATTATTTCATTGTAAAATAATTTTGTTGTGAAGATATGGAAGATAAGATTCCACCAATGACAGACTATGAAAGAGACATATTATCCTGCTGACAGTTGGCAGAGTTACTCCCTTCATGTCTGCAGAAACTACTTAAAATTATCTGAAATCAATATGCAGGAAACATCAATTATGACGACTGTAAGGATCATAAATTAACTGCGTTTCCAACTGTATAACCTATCCTCTATAGAATTAAATAGTAAGAATCAATATTAAGCTATTAATTCTTACCTATAGCGTAAAATCGCGATGAAGTAAGTTGTATTATTTATTGGTAGAACAGATAATCCTATTTGATTATTCATCAATGAAAGTTGAAACATGACGAGGATATTTAATACTGTCTGTTTATCAAATCTGTACCTTTATTTGAATTTATAATCTATAATAATACGCTAAGGAATATGAGCAGTTTTAATAATCTCCTAGATGTCTTCAATATTCTCGGCAAATTTGACAATTTCCCAAATATCAATAATTTTCGTTTTGTCCACGAACGAAAGTCAAAGTCAAAGTCTAGATTTTCGGCGACTTCGAAGTAAAGTCAAAATTGAAGTTTACTTTCCTCAAAGTGTCGACTGTGAATAGGAAAATGGTGACTTTGTACTTTCCAAAGTCAACTTTGGTCCAAAGTCTCGTCTATGAATACGACCCTTAGAATAGTAATATGCGTTACAAGAGCGGTATGTTGAAGTTTTCATGTTCGAGGAAAAGTTTGAAAAAGCGAAACGTAGTTGAGCTTTTTTAGTTTCCGAGAATTGAAAGAAAACATACCGCTCGTGTATCGTACATTATTTTGTGCAAAGATCGTTTATTACATACCTGAAAGAGGAATTTCTAATTAGTTGCAATGAAATCTCCATTTCGGTTTCTGTTCAATGACAGCAAATTTGCAAAACAAAAATATCTATCTTCAACATTGTTGCTTTAAAATGTTTTCTGTGTTTACTACACTCCAGCAGGCCGTGATATACGTCTGTCTTTTTTTTCCTCCAGTCTATGAGTCTGGAATCTTGATTTTTTCACGGCTTCCTTAATGTTACTTGCATCACGAATGCAGTAACTTTAGTGGAGTTGTAAAGTTTACTTAATTTTTGCAAATATTTAAAAACAATAATTAACAATGCAATTTAGGTGAAATTGCAGTGGTAAGTTTCCAATTTATAATTATTACTATATTGAAAGTCTCTAAAAATAATATGTTAAATGCCTAAAGAAGTAAAATCAATATGTCACTTAAGCGGTAAGAAGAGGGAAATTGTTATGTATGTTAGGTTGGGAATACTGAATGTGGAATTTTAGACTTTCCGCGGATTGGTTTTGTGCGGAAACCAAGCAAATACACACGATCTCGCACAAACAGTTTATGGATTTCTGGGTAACAGAAGAGATGATAAATATCTCCATAATGACTGCTCTGCTAGATAACTACAAGAACTCAAAATTAAATTTACACTCACACCTTGACTTTTTCCCAGAAACCTGAGGTGCTTGTAGTGACAAACAGAGTGAACGTTTTCACCAGTACATCCTACCATGGAGAACTGTTACTGGAACCACTCAATGATGAGTCATTACTGTTGATTTCCTTTTAGAGAAACAGATGCGACACCGTACTAAAGAAAAGCATCATCATCCCATTTTGCCAAAAGAAATTGGTTTTAAACATTGTAACTATTGACATCTTGGATTACTGTGAATTATTTCAGTGATTTTATTGGTGTATAAGAATCTGTTTATGTTATTAAGAAAACTTTAGTGGGTTCTGAGTGTTATATTACGTTTGTATTTAAAATGAGCCATGTCTGCCAATATCCTATTGCTGTGGATATAGGAAATGTGACGTGATAGAAAGAAGTTGATTTTTTCATTGAATACAGCATCCCAAAATGAGGCACAGTAAATCCACCCATTTACACACCAGATACATGAAAAAAGTTTCAATTTGTTAACTAGTGTTATAGGTGATTCAGAGGTCATATTCCATGTTTAATTGTGCGTCATAAGGTCAAGTATGAAAATAAGTTAGATATATTCTTATGTTACAGATGATGAAAGGAGAAGCATTTAACAATGTAATGGAATTACGCTGCTTCATGCATAAGAACTTCGACGTGTTTGAACACTATAATGTGGATCAGTTCTTTCGTTTCTATGGAATATGTGTGAAGCGAAGTTTTCGAGATAAAGGTAAAGAGCTGTATTATTATCATTATTATTATTATTATTAATTATTATTATTATTATTATTATTATTATTATTATTATTATTTTGTTGTTTTGTATCGTGCAAAACTGTAATTGGCCTTGTGCTGTTGTTTTTGCACGTTAATATTCTAAATAAATAAATAAATAAATAAATAAATAAATTATTATTATTATTATTATTATTATTATTATTATTATTATTATTTATTTTTTTGTAAAGTCATTGAGGGTGATATTGATTGTGAATCTTTCATAAGCAATATCAGTCTTCATATTCCTGCTAATGGTTTAAGATTTCATAAATTGTTTTATAATAAGAATCCTAAATCTCTCTCTCCGGTCTGCAGATGCATTAAATATGCTAATTTGCATGGATTCAACTTGGATCCATTTAATGTGTAGTATATCTTTGAATTTTTAACTCACTGATCTAATTTTAATAATTATTTGTCCATTTTATTTCTTGCATTTGGTCAATTGATTAATGTAGACTATTCCATTATTTCAATTATCTCATTGTACTAATTTTATAATTTTACAATTATTATTTGATCAATGATTGATTTAGACCATTATATTGTTTGTATTTCATCTCATTGCCATTTTCTATCATTCATTCTCATCATCATTTGTTGTTTTGTTCTGTTTTGTATCGTGCAAAACTGTAATTGGCCTTGTGCTGTTGTTTTTGCACGTTAATATTCTAAATAAATAAATTTCTTCTTCTTCTTCTTCTTCTTGTTCTTGTTCTTCTTCTTCTTATTCTTATTCTTCTTCTTGAAAAGTAGCTCTTTAGCTACAATATTTCTCCACAATCTGATGCCAATATTATATGGTATCATTTTTGTTTCGATTCAGGTGTGGGAATGGGGCTTCTCAAAGCCAGCCTGAACTTGGCCAGGCTCATGGGTCAGACAGTGGCCATGGGCATCTTCACGTGTGTTCAGAGTCAGCAGATGGCAGAGAAGCTCGGTATGGTGATGCATTACGAGATCGAATATTCGCAATGGATAAAGAATGATGACCTTGTGTTTGACGACCCAGGAGCTGGAAACTACTCTGCAATGCTGATGGCTATGAGAATTCCAGATGTGCCCCCAACAAATTTCGTAACAGAGGAGCTTCAAGAGGCAGCCAAAAAGAGAATCACACCACAAGTTAAAGAAGCTTGGTCTGAGACCCTCCTGCAGAAGGAAACTCACAGTGCAGTACCACATCAAGAATCATCAGTCAAATCTCAATCACAACAAGGATCAAAAACTTAAGAATAGGAGACTGGATTTGACAAAGTAGCTAAGTAAATGAAAATTATGTAAAAATAGGCCTATATATCCCACTAAATTAAATTCATATATATTTATGTACATGTAATATGAACCTTTTTGGGAGGGAACAACTGGATAATACGCATGGTAGAGCAACGCTGACTACGCTGGCCACTAGTCACCAAGCTGTACCAAGCCGTGTGAAACAAAAGACAATCAAAATGGTGGTAGTAAATTTCGCGACTACATTCTTAAATAATTGACTCCACTAGTCAAGTCCAAGGTTTATGGAGTATAACCACAATAATGGCGGTGTTTTGAATACACTGCAAGAAATTATGCAAATGTAGTAAGATCTTATAGCAGGTTATCACAACGAAATTAAGGGAAAAAAAGGTATTGTTCAGGGAATATCATTGAAATGAACGAAAGTAAATTAGCGGTTAATGTTCACCAAAGTATTAACTACATAATTATGATTGCGTTGCCGTTTTATTTTTCATCTAGAGAAAATACTTCGCCATATGTAAATGAAACAGTTTGTTTAAAGTTACAAATTATTTATTAAGTACAATATGAAATAATTTAAATTAGTATATGGAGAATGAAATTAAATCTTATGTTTAAATTAATAAGTTTTGTCATGTGCGGCTTGCAACAGGAGCAGTTTGGCTGTTAGATGATAACTGCATATGCGCACTTGGTTAATGAAAACCAAAACTAACCAAACATAACCTTCGTATATGCAAGATGTATAACCGGAGAAAGAAGAAAATAATAAAAATAACAGTATCTAATGCTAACGCCAATATATTTGAAATATTGATAAGAAACAACATAATTCTAAAGAGAATGTATTTCAAAATACTTGTAAAGAACAACATAATCCTAACGAGAGTATATTTCAAAATATTAATAAGCCTTATCACCGTCCGTGTGTCTAATTTAGACTAATATATCCATCTCCTCATCAAACCTTACCCAACCTGTCGCTAACAGTGGTGCTATCTGTCAGTAATGTTCAGAACGAAGGAGGTAGAGAGAAAAAAAAAAACAAATTTCTCCTTCTAATGATGCCACAGGCCAATGTCATGCCCTTATGTTGGCGACATTGTGTGTTTAGTTCTATTTGGTCATAACCATAATGGTATGGTTGAAGGCTATCATAGCTAATTCTCCATTGGAAGAATATAGCAGGTACACACAGCACCAGTATAATGATTAAAACTAAATGTAACCATAATCAGGAAATTTTACCTCTGGAACATTACAATAAATTATAAAACACATTAGCAATAACTACACTATTATACAAGGTGTTTCAAAAGTAACACATAATTCCAATTAAAATTGAATGAGGGGATTTGCGACAAAAAATTCAGACACATCAAACCTTATATTCAGAAAGGAATATTTTTATGGGAATAAAATATTTTTGCGAATATTGTTGTGCGAGGTATGACGTCATCGAGAACATTTTTAAATGGCACCTTATAGTTTTCAATCACATATGAAAGAGCATAATTTTTTATGTAACATTTCATTTGTTTTGTACAAAGATTGGAAACCCTATGATTTTCTTGTGGGTTATTTTACGACACTTTATCAAGATCTCAGATTAGTTAGTGTCTGAATGAAATGAACGTGATAATGCCAGTGAAATGAGTCGGGATCTAGCATCGATAGTTACCCAGCATTTGAGGGAAAACCCTAGAAGAAACCTCAACCAGGTAACTTGCCCAACCAGGATTTGAACCCGGGCCACATGGTTTCGCGATCAGACGTGCTAACCGTTACTCCACAGGTGCGGACAAAACTCTACGTTACTATTTCTGTTAGTAGTGATGGTAGCAATAATAATAGTAATAAATGATACTACTAAAGTGGATAAATCTGATCACGGTTAGAAGAATACAATAGTTCGTGCTGTGTCCAGTCTTTGTCAACCCTGACTATTTTGCTCACAGCTCTCAATCACTTTATCAATCAATCTTCTTAATGTATCCAGCTGTTTGCCGACAACATAAAGTCCACTGTAGTATATTCAGTTGTTGTTTTTCACGAGAAATTAGGGGTATTTTGATCGGTGTTCATTATAGATGCCTGTTGCTAGTAGCCAGAGTTGGGTGTAGTGAATATACAGGGTGTTTCAAAAATACGGGGCATAATTTCAGGTATGTATTTCCCACATGTAGACAATCAAAATAGTTCATTACAACATGTGTCCAGAAATGCTTTATTTCCGAGTTATGGCCTCCACAACATTGAAATTCACTGGAGACGAATAAACCAATGATTTTAAATGGCCCCACAAGTAGAAATCGAGAGGGTTCAGATCAGGTGAGCGTGGAGGCCAAGCAATTGGGCCATCTCTACCTATCCATCGATCAGGAAACCTTCGATCCAAGTACCGGCGAGCCGTACGACTGAAGTTTGCAGGAGCGCCATCATGCAAGAAGTGAATGTGTTGACGATTGATCAGTGGAGTGTCTTCTAAAACATGAGGTATGGTGTTTTCCAGGAAGTTTGTGTACGCCTGCTCCGTAAGTCTGTTTACAAGGACATGGGGTCCAACTAATCGATCACCAATGATACCGGCCCACATATTGGTTGAGGGAGAACCGCACCTGGTGATGAGATGGAACAGTTGCACGTGGGTTTTCATACGCCCATACATGCTGATTGTGGAAATTTGTTATGCCACGTTCCGGTGAATTTCAATGTTGTGAAGGCCATAACTCGGAAATGAAGCATTTCCGGACACATGTTGTAATGAACTATTTTCATTGTCTACATGTGGGAAATACATACCTGAAATTATGCCCCGTATTTTTTAAACACCCTGTATACTGCAGGGCTGTGTCTTCTGCAACTGGTACTGATGATTTTAATTTACTTCTTTTGTGATTTATGGATGGACAGTATAGAAGAATGTGTTCCAGATCTTCATCATGATTATTACACCACAGACAAGTAGGATTATCAGAAATGTGAAATTGGTGTAGGTACAATTGAGTGACAATGTGACCTGTTCTGGCTCTTGTTAAAAATGTTTGAACATGTCTGGGCAAGTTTTTGTACATTTCCAGGTCATTTGGTTTCTTTTGTACAGACTGTAAAATTTTTCTTTGTCAGAAGAGAGCCAATTGTTGATCCATAGGTTTGTAAAATGAGACTTTACTGAAGCAAAAGCACTGGATAGAGATATCACTTGAAGAGATGTTGGTTGCAGTTATGTTGCCTGTTTTGCAATATTATCGAATTTCTCGTTTCGAGGTATACCACAATGACAAGGTATCCATTGAAATGTTATTTCCCTTTGGAGTTCTTTTAGTTTACGTAGTTGTTTCTGAAGTGGAATAATTCTATGTGCATATAGGTTTGGTACATATTTAATTATATTAAATATAGCCCCCTTGGAGTCAGTAAGTATGCAAATCTCTATCACTTTATACAGATGTAAAATTAACATGATCAAGCAGTAGTTGTCCATTACACGATAGCTGTTAAACACGCAGGTGTACACACACGTACATTTGCACATACACATACACACTTATCCAAATAAACATGTTCACATTCGAACACAAGTTTCTATGTGTGTGTACATACATACACAGAACGCAAGAACAAACTGTTTACATAATGTATATGTAAGCACCATACTTAGCTAAAGCTAGAATGCCGTGGAAAATGGAAGGATGTAAAAGCAACAAACTGTCTTACAAAAGCGGTATACTTTTTTTTATTGCTAAAAGTAAAATTAAAGATTATAATATATATAATTTTTGTCAAGACTCATCTTACATAAATGATAAAGGAAACCGGTCAAAAACTTAAGTATGTATTAAATGATCAATCTCACTGGATTAAAACTGGGGCACGGGCAGAATAAGATTAGAAAGGAGACTTGGTCACTACCACATGCTATAGCCACATACAGAAACACGGAGTTCTCCTTATCACAGTTTGTTGATATCGTCCATCTCTCTCACATTTCACTGTAAATCATCCATAGTAACAGTGAAGTTGGCAGCCAGACGAGGCTTCCTGGGGCGCTGCACCAGAGGCCTAGCTGCAACACTGTTTGGTCTTCCCATTGTCGGATTCTCCTGAAACAAGATCCATTATCAAGGAACAATTTCATTACTCTTGTCCTCCCATTTCACTACCCTATTTATTTCTTTCCATGCTGCCACCATATTATTATTTCTAATTAGATCATTTAATTTATTAAGTTCATTTTTATCGAAATTTGTCTTTTTCTCAAGAAGTACAATAGAACTTGGTTACAGCGACCTCGTTTTGTGCGACACCTCGCCTATAACGTCAAATATTCTGTGGTCCCAACTAATTTCCCATAAGGCATATGCTTTCCTACCTTGCTTAATACGACAAACGTATATGCGTCTACCTCGCATATAACGTCATTTTCAACCTCAGTTTGGAACACAATTTTGTAAGAACCAAAGTATTTTAAGAAATATTTTGCTGAAATCTGGCAAATCCTTTACTGTTCCCTTCTATCATAGACGAGGCAGATTCCCCATCCCATTATAACCTGCCTGAATTCATGCGGTATTAATGGCACCTGCATGCAGTCAGTTTCGACAGGAAGTTTTCACTAAGTGCACGCATTTTAACGCAGTGAGTGACACTTTAGAAGCCATTAGAATTGTGAACATTTCTATGAAGCTAGAGGAGGTAGCAGTGAAATTGCAACTGAAATAATGAACATAGAATGTAATTTATAAAGTGTATATTGGGCAAGTAGGAGACAACAGAGTAAAATGACTGGTTACTCGCTCCTCAGTAAAGAAGTTTGGTGAGTAATGAACAAACTGTTTTAATACAGAATACTGTATTTATAATTGTACGTGTATTTTATTGTGTTCATGGTATGCTTAAAAGTGAATACATAAATCTAAAATAAGCCTAATTATGTTTATTATTTTTCATTTTCCACCTCACTAGACTGATAATATGAATCTCGGTTACTACGACACTCGTTTACAACAACATAATTTTCAAGGTCCCTTGGATGTCGTTATAACCAAGTTCTACTGTAAATGCTTATATTCTTTTTTTAGGTTCAGGTTCTATGCTGTTACATTTTCTCCATAACCTATAAGCTCTCTTATATTTCTTCTTACTTTCTTTGCATTCCAACTTACCTTATCACCTAATCATTTTCCCTTCTGCTTATGCATCATGTTTCTACTCGCTCTTTCCATACAGTGATAAAGTATGTTCAATGCTAACTCCAAGTTGTTTGGTAATGTTTCCTTTATTCCTAGCTGTAGTAAAGAGCTCGTTTTATCTCTAATAAACTTACAAAATTTTCCCTTTCTTCTTTCCATACTATTTTCATAGTCCCCTTCCTTTCATTATTACTCTCTTCAAGCCCTTTTCCTGATTCCCTTTTAAGTTCCTTCACCATCTCCATTACAATTTCTACTTCTACTGACATGTGGCTACTTATAAGACCGGTCTTCAATTCTAAAATTATTAATCATAACTCTCAAATCACCTGTTATTAACATGTTGTTGTTTTCTAATGTCAGGCGTTTGACAATAAAGTCATTTGACCTCTTGCACTCCAATATTTTTCAAAGATATTATCGTGGTCAGCCACTGAAGCACAGATTTTGAGGTGTTCCGAATCCATTTCTTGGTTTGAGTTGCACAATGGACAATTAGGGGACTGATATATTCCAATTCTATGCAGGTGTTTGGCCGAACAATCATGGCCTGTTGCCAATCTAAATGCAGCTACAGACGATTAACATAAAATCGATCACACTTTGCCCATTTGTGCCAATGAAAGTGAAATTACTACTTCATAGTCCTCACCATATTTACCATTTAATAAATCGAAATTTTCCTTCTCACAAAATTTTAATAGTTGTCTACCCTCCTCGTTAATCACTCCATCTTTACAATTTCTAACGTTCACATTATACTCATCCCATAGCGGTAAGTTTTGCACATCTTCCTCTGCAGTTCTTCCATTGAAGTCCCCCATTATTTATATTTCTTTCATTTTATACTCCTCTCTCAGTTCCTTTATTTCCCCTTTCAACTTGTACCTAAAATTCTTGTTGGCATATTTTGAGTTCTTAGGTGTAGGTGCATCCTACTATAAATTTTACTTTCTTTTTCCACCCTAATACTCCGATTCATAATATTTCATCTAATTTAGACTTAATTTCTACAATCTTACTACTCAATTTTTTCTTTTCTAATTATAAATGTAATTCCCTCCGGATTTCTTCCCATTTTCATTTCTTTCAAATAGTTTTACTGCAGCATGTAAAATCTTTTATTAACTTATCATTTTTCAACCATGTTTCCGTTACCCATAGAATATCATATTCACCTAATAATCTATATATATCTTATTTCTAATTTTGTTCAGGATCCTTTCTATATTTATAAAGCCACATTTAAGTATTTCATTGCCCAGGTTAACATTCTATTTTCTCATACCTCTGTTTGCGTTTCCATTTCCAGTCAAATACCAGTTTCACAGATTGTAACTCCTCTGCTCCATTCCTGATACTAACATCAGCAAACTGCCATTCGGGGATGAAACAGTAATTTCGTTAGGCCTGTTCCGGAACCCTTTGCTGCCCTTGAATGACTGACTCCTTCTGACCTCCTTTCTTGGCCTCGTTCAGTCGTCGCTCGCTCTAGTCTTCTGTTCCTTACTTGCAGACTCGGGAGCACTGCATTTCCATACGTTGAATTGCTGACTCTGTTGTCTTGCCTGGTTTATCACCTCACTGTCTCAGCTGGCACCTCTGTCGACCGTATTTCGGCATTTTTTCCTCGTGACGATCTTTCAACATTCATATTATTTTCTCTCCCTAAATCCACTATATTGCCGTTGATCTTAAGTTTATCCTTCATTAGAACGGTAAACTGTCCTTTCACTTTCGCCTCCTTCAGAAAAGGAACCAGTAACCTTCTTTTTTCTCTATCTCTGGGCTGAAATCTTGATCGATGCGTGTTTTCGAACCTCTCCGATTCCTTAGGTTATTCGTGATGAACTCCTTTGTACATAACTCGAGAATTTCACCATTATTGGCCTATTTTTCTGTCTTCCCAATCTGAAGACTTCTTCTATTCTTCCCTCATTTACATTTAAGTTGAAGAACTCTCTACATATCTCAGCCACTATGTTGTATGTGTCTAATCTCGATTCTGTATGTTCTTTGTATACTCCAAAGATAATCAAATTCTTTTTTCTTTGGTTGAATTCTAGATTGTTCATCCATGACTTCAGCGTTTTTACCTCTTACAACAACTTGCCCACATTCTCCGTAAGCTTTCCCATCTCTTGTCGCAAGCGAGATTTGCATCAAAAAATTGTCAGAAAGACCGCACATCTCTTGTTTGAATAAATCGAGGTCGACTTTAAAATCATTCAGAGACTCTTCTACCATTCTTGGCTCAAGATTCATCTCTACTCCTCTGATTATAAGCAGCTCAGCCAGCACCACACCTATTGCCCATCCTATTTGAGAGCTCTCTTCTTTCACTAGATTATTATTTATTTTCAGTCTTCTGACATTGAATCGCCCAATTCTATTTCTGTATAATCCTAATTCCACACCCATATTCTCACTAATACACTGATTCCCAACACTTGAAAAACACTTGTTTTTTATTAAAACCTGTAATCACTTAAATAATCTCATTCGAAAAAACTTAAAATTGTTTAACGACACGTTAAAAGTGTTAAAATTTTAAAAAAAGGTTATGTACCTTAGACGGACGGCCTGTTTCGACGCCGGTTCTGCATCATCTTCAGTGTTCTATGAACTACTGATGTTCCTGTTCCCAGAGTGTTAACTTGAACGAGAATAAATGGATCTCATTTGATTGCACTACACTACCCCAGTCACTCCGGGTAACAACCTTACTTTGCCATGTCAGCGTCTACACCTTACGGAGCAAACTGCTAACCGATTGAATAATGAGTGAGAATACTCACATGAGTGGGGGCACTAGGAGTAACCTGATGTTCACTCTGCTGCTGCTGTGGCTGAATCTGTGGTGGCTGCTGTTGTGGAGTCTGTGGCTGTTGTTGCCGTTGCTCCTGAGTCAATATCTGCAGAGGAGCCCCCACAAGTCTGTTTCTCTGCTGCTTCACAGCCTGCAATGGAATGAACTGCTTCTTCGACTCCTCTGTTGATGTCTGTCTCCAGTTGCTATTTATGTTGGTGTTGCTATTCCAAAACTGTTGGCATACGAAGTTATGAAACACATTAACGGAAAAGGTTGTTGTTGGTACATTGATCTTCATTAAAAATTTACATTACAAAACCTACTGAGTGGCTGTTTGTCAATTAGGATTTTTCCTTAATGCTAGATTCTAACTTGTACCAAACAAATTCAAAAGTCTCCATAATTGTGAGTAATGTTTCTGTATATTTGCATTTTTTATGAGTCAGCAGATTCCTGTATAAGTTAGGCTAAATTAGGACGTATCATATCTCCAAAGGTAGGGTGACCAGATTCACATCGGTAGAAAAGAGGACACAAAGCTTCAAAAAGGTCATTGTTCGAAAAAAGAGGACAGAAAATATGTATTTATATTTAGGCTTAGGCCTATATTATCAATATCTATTTTCTTACAAAATACACTCAGGGACAAAAAAAACTGGACACTTCTATATTTGCTTGTATTTTGTTGCCAATTATTTCAAAATGAAACAAAACCCATTTAAACAAAATAATGTTTCATTTTGCACCTTATACGACAACATTTGAAAAAAAAAATCTCTGATGAGAAAATTTACAAAAAATTACAAAGGGCATATAACTATGGCATCGTTTGGTCTAACTGTTTTTTTCATTTTATGGTGCCTTAAACATTAAAAACTCTTTTTAGTAACGGGTATTACCCCCTCTGGCTTGAATAACTGCATCCATACGTCTTGGCATGCTCTCAATTTGGTTAGCAATGTCTTCTTGAGGAATAAGTTCCCATTCTTCGCCAAGTGCTCGTCTCAACTCTTGTAACGATTCTGGTCTCGGTCGTCTATTCTTAACACGCCATGTCCCACACGTGTTCAATTGGGTTCATGTCTGGACTCATTGCTGGCCATGGAAGAACATGGATTCCCACTTCTTGGAGATAATCTCCGACCGCATGGGCAATATGCGGCCGTGCATTATCATGCATTAAAACAAAATTATTGCCTACAAATTCGCGAAATGGCACAACATGATCAGCCAAACATTCATTTATATACCTATCAGCTGTTAGTCTTCCATTTTCAACAAAAACCAACTCTGTACGAGCATCCGTACACACTTCTGCCCAAACCATCACTCCACCATCTCCATACGGCACATTTTCGGAAATGCAACACTGTGAAAATCGTTCTCCCCTCCTTCTCCAAACTCTTTCACGTCCATCAGGTGAGCACAGATTGAAACAGGACTCATCAGTGAACAGAACACAGCTCCACTGTCCATTTCTCCAATCCCTGTGATCATTTGCAAAACGCAGTCGTTCAACTCGATGCATCCTGAGACGTCTGGGACCAGTTGCAGGTCTACTTGATATCAGTCCACTTGCTTTCAACCTCCTTCTAACTGTTTTGGCCGAAATTGGGCGTCCATGCATGTTAACAAATTGCTGGGCTACACTAGTAGCTGGCAGGTTGCGCTCCCTAAGAACTCTCAACATCATATACCTGTCTTCATTTGGATTTGTAGCTCTTGGACGACCTGAACCTGGTCTTCTGGTATATTCTAGGGTCTCTCTATACCGTTTTATGGCATCATGGGTTGTGCTTCTAGCCATATTCATAACATTTACAATGTAATGTACACTGCGTCCATCATCGTAAAGGGCTACAGCTCGAGCCACATCTTCAGGTCACATCTTGTTTTAAGACAAATGTTACAACCCCACTTAAACTCAGAAAATGTAAAAATAAAGAAATAATGAATGATAACGATAATGAAGCACAAAATGGTTGAGACAAAATTGTTATAGCTGAGACTCCGAAAGCAAAATTGGAATATTTGGTTGTAATGGCTTGTTTATAAAACAAAAAACAATCAACAATGTATACACGTCTCCATAACAACAGATGGCTACCATAATATTGTATGAGAAGATAATGTTTTGCAAAATACCAGCAAATATTAAAGTGTCCGGTTTTTTTTTTTGTCCCTGAGTGTATTTACAGTACAGATTTAGCCTATATCATACTTAAAGTATGTTAATATTACAAAATAATTAAGATAAAGCTTATTAATAATACTTTTGCAGTTAGCTACATATGAAAGTCAAGGGAACTGTAATTATTAAAGAGGACAGAAGATGTCTACCCTATTTAGATTTAGGCTTAGGCCTATATTATACTTAAAATTATGCCAATATCTATTTTATTACAGTATACTTATGATAAAACTTAATAATATAAAATGATTTTATAGTTAACTACATAATATGAAAACCAAGGGAACTATAATTATTATTACAATAAATAAAAAGACTGCACAAAATGTGAATTTAATATTATTTTGTATGCAAAGAGAGTTATGATCGTTGGCAAAGAGTATATTATGTCAATGCTGCTGCCACCTACAGGAAAATTACTTGAAAAAGGCATCAAATCAGATAATTTCAAAATATCAGACATACAAGTTACGAAAAAGAGGACATTTGAATTTTTAAAATCTGCCCAGACCCCAGACAAAGGCCTAAAAAGGAGGACATGTCCAGACAAAAGAGGACGTCTGGTCACCCTATCCAAAGATATGATCTGATTTATCTACTAAGAATTTTCAGATACCAACCAAATTTAAATAATTATATACTGGTAGTATCTAACTGCAATATAACAAAAATTAAGAAATATAGAGAAGATGATTGTTAAACATCAGTCAAATACAGCAAGAAGTGACCGATTAAAACATTTACGTATTACTGGCTGTTTTTTTTTTTTTTAGCAGAACCTCGATTATTCGTCACCTTATTAACTGATTAACAGTGGGTAGTTGACTGGAGCTCGAGGTACCAGCTGGCAGCTGAAAAACTTTCCCATCCTTGCTCGGGAACCTGATAACTTAACCAGCTAAGTAAAGGTAATTTGGCAACTGTATTTTGATCTTCCTCGAGACTTTGTTAAATTCTAGCCATGGGAGCTTTTGGCGTACCTTGGGATTGGTTAAAGGTTTCAAATTCCAAATTAGTGTTTTGGGAGATCTGCTGTGATGATTAAACCTTGGAGTTTAAATAATTCCACATCGGAAAAGCCGTAGGCTGCAATAGTTACTTCTGAAATTTGTGATCATTTTGACACAGTAATAAATAAAGATTAAGAGTTAATTGCACCATGTATACAAGATGAATAACATTGATTGAATTTGATCTCGAGGTTGTTGTTAAATTGTGAGTGTGAATTGCATGTTGTTTTATAATGATGTTGGATATCTTGCTTGGTTTGCCTTGAATATTATATGACTGGTTTCATAAAGATGTTTTCTGAAGTTTAAAGAGGGTTGTACTGCTGAGTGTGAGTCCAGCATTTCTAAGTAACTGTTGCTAAATTTTTATGTTGAATCACTGAGCTGAAAATAAAATTGAGATGAACTGCATATTTGAAGCTTAAGGATTTATTTGAGGTTTCTGGTATCCTAGGCAAGCTTAATATACTAATAATGGCTGCTACATCATAAAGCGGTTCTCTGTACTCCAGCCAACAGTTAGGGTTTCAGACACAAGAGGAAGACGAGATTTATTGAACTTCCCAAACAAAAAGTCAAAGACATGAAATGAATTCATTACCTCTTGTTGTCGGACAATTTGCTGCTGGTAACCTGGCTTCCAGTTAGAATTATTAGCTTGTCCGCTACCACGCCAGTGTTGTTGCTGCATAAACACATTTTAAATTAAAACTTTATTGTGACTGAAGCTGCATTTATTAACTTATATACAGAATAATGAAGAATGGAATGTATATGCACAGAACATCTGCCTTCAAATGAACTTTGGTTATAAAAAGATGATAAATCTACAGAGTTGTAACATTAAAGATGATGAAACAATAATTATCATGTTAAGTATATCAATCACTATTTGATAATAGCTATTTATGGTACTTGTGAGGTAAGTGTATCTTTATTGCGCAAGTGGAAAGATTTAAGCTTTAAGATAGAACTCCACGCTTTCATGACCTAAGTACTAGAATGAGATGGTATGGTCGGCAGCACACTCTGGCTGTCTTTCACAAGTACTCAATTTTACAGAAGGCTGAGTGGACCCTGAAGTCATTTTGGAAGTTCTAACAACGAGAAAAATTCTACCTCCACCTGGGATTGAACTCGGGACCTTCCAGTCCCTAGACAATTGCTCTACCAACTGAAATAATCACTTACAAGTTACAAATATAATGAAAATAAATATAGTAAAAGCCTGATATAGTGCAGTCCGACTTAACACAAATTCGTATTTAAGGGGAGAGGATGGTATTTTTTGGTGAAAAATGAGTAAATTTTCAAAAAAAAAAAAAAAAAAAAAAAAAAATTGTCTTTAAAATACTCTGTGATATGTGTGGAATGCATAGCATAATATTTTGTGGGTATTTGTGCCCTTATCGGATGTTGAGACGCCATTTTTGAACTTCCTGCGTTATGGATTTTTAATTCACTCACCCACTTTTATTGTTGTTTCCGATAAATTGAATTTTGAAAGAAAAAAAATTCTTTAAAATACTCTTTGATATGTGTGGAATACATTGCATAACATTTCGTAGGTATTTGTGCCCTTATCGGATGTTAAGACGCCATTTTTAAACTTCCTGCGCTATGGATTTTTAAATCACTCGCTCCCTTTTATCGGTTTATGGTAACTTCATTTTTTTGCTATATTGCCAAACAAAAATGGATATAATTTCTGAACTATTAAAGATACATGCATGAAATTTAGAATACACACTCTTTAGATTATTAGGAAACTTTACTCTGTAACAGAATTTTGTTAATTGATTTCATTTTAAAAATACGTCCGTTTGTTTGCAAGAAAGAAAATCAGAAAAGTGTTATTAAATTTTAATTGTTTATTTTACAAACGTAGGGACTAATATCAAAATTCTGTTACAGTTTGTAGAGCAAGTTTTTGCAAGTACATTGCAAGAAACTGGATGAATCTATCTTTAAAAATGGTTTAGACATATCGGTTTTAGTAAAATCCTGCATTGGGTATATTTTTTTCAAATCTGGGCCCCCAAATTTTTTTTTTTTTCAAAATATTTATTTTTGGTTGAGTTGCTACAGCTATGAGCTCTCTACATACAAAAAATTAATATTTTACACCAAATAGGAAAAAAGTTTTAAAAAATACCATCCTCTTCCCTTAACACGGGGGAAGTATGTTCCCCAGTAAAAAACATTAAATATACAATACATTTAGTGGAAATCAATCTTAACAAAAAAAAAATCAATGTAAAAGATAATACAGTACTGAATAGAGTATTTCTGCAGTATAATGTACAGCATCAGGAGGTAAATACACAGCTCTTAGTGGACAATGACCTTTTCTTCGGGGTTGTAAAACTACATTCCTACGGATTGTGCAGGCATAATGGGAAATAATTTATGCCTTAACAAGTCATGAATGCATGTTTTAGTTTTCCCAAATCTTGTAAAGTGAAACTTATACTGTACCGTGTCTTAGTCTGTGTCACACATTCTGAGTCTGAATTTAATTAAACGTTAAGTGCAGTAATGTCGCAAAAACGAAAAGCATAGTCAATGAGTGAAAAGCTTAAAATAATTGAACATTTCAGAAGCTACAATTAGAGGGTGAAGATATCCTATGGAATGAATGTTATATGGAATGAAAATGGTGGTCAAAATGAAGAAAACGATAATGAATATGGCGGTGATGAAAATGTTGTAGAGGAAAAAGACAATATTCAAATTGTTATGAAGTGATACTTACTTACTTACAAATGGCTTTTAAGGAACCCGAAGGTTCATTGCCGCCCTCACATAAGCCCGCCAGCGGTCCCTATCCTGAGCAAGATTAATCCAGTCTCTATCATCATACCCCACCTCCCTCAAATCCATTTTAATATTATCCTCCCATCTACGTCTCGGCCTCCCTAAAGGTCTTTTTCCCTCCGGTCTCCCAACTAACACTCTATATGCATTTCTGGATTCGCCCATACGTGCTACATGCCCTGCCCATCTCAAACGTCTGGATTTAATGTTCCTAATTATGTCAGGTGAAGAATACAATGCATGCAGTTCTGTGTTGCGTAACTTTCTCCATTCTCCTGTAACTTCATCCCGCTTAGCCCCAAATATTTTCCTAAGCACCTTATTCTCAAACACCCTGAACCTATGTTCCTCTCTCAGAGTGAGAGTCCAAGTTTCACAACCATACAGAAGAACCGGTAATATAACTGTTTTATAAATTCTAACTTTCAGATTTTTGGACAGCAGACTGGATGATAAGAGCTTCTCAACCGAATAATAACACGCATTTCCCATATTTATTCTGCGTTTAATTTCCTCCCGAGTGTCATTTATATTTGTTACTGTTGCTCCAAGATATTTGAATTTTTCCACCTCTTCGAAGGATAAATCTCCAATTTTTATATTTCCATTTCGTACAATATTCTTGTCACGAGACATAATCATATACTTTGTCTTTTCGGGATTTACTTCCAGACCGATCGCTCTACTTGCTTCAAATAAAATTTCCGTGTTTTCCCTAATCGTTTGTGTATTTTCTCCTAATATATTCACGTCATCCGCATAGACAAGAAGCTGATGTAACCCGTTCAATTCCAAACCCTGCCTGTTATCCTGAACTTTCCTAATGGCATATTCTAGAGCAAAGTTAAAAAGTAAAGGTGATAGTGCATCTCCCTGCTTTAGCCCGCAGTGAATTGGAAAAGCATCAGATAGAAACTGGCCTATACGGACTCTGCTGTATGTTTCACTGAGACACATTTTAATTAATCGAACTAGTTTCTTGGGAATACCAAATTCAATAAGAATATCATATAATACTTCCCTCTTAACCGAGTCATATGCCTTTTTGAAATCTATGAATAACTGATGTACTGTACCCTTATACTCCCATTTTTTCTCCATTACCTGTCGAATACAAAAAATCTGATCAATAGTCGATCTATTACGCCGAAAACCGCACTGATGATCCCCAATAATTTCATCTACGTACGGAGTTAATCTTCTCAAAAGAATATTGGACAAAATTTTGTACGACGTCAACAAAAGTGATATTCCTCGAAAGTTACCACAGTTGGTTTTGTCCCCCTTTTTAAAAATAGGTACAATTATGGACTCCTTCCATTGTTCTGGTACAATTTCCTTTTCCCAAATAGCAAGTACAAGTTTATAAATTTCGCTATATAATGCGCTTCCGCCCTCTTGTATTAATTCTGCTGGAATTTGATCGATACCTGGAGACTTGTACTTTTTCAGATTTTCTATCGCAATTTCGACTTCTGAAAGCGTGGGTTCGGGTATAAATGGCTCAGCAGTTTGTATTTCAATTTCGTCCCGAAGTGATATCTCATCTAAATAATATTATGTCTTGGTTGGAAAAGCAAAGTGAACCAAACAGTGTTCGTCTCCTCCATCTTGCTAATAATACAGAGATTTATTCCACCAAACAAAACTTACGGACTTTTTTTAAGTCAGTGTAAAATCAGGATAATTTATAAAAAGTGATGTGAACTATTGCTAAAAATAATACAGTAACAAGTTTTATGGAATAAACTGCGTAACTAGTGATGTCTAGTTTATATTACAGGAAGTATTACATTATTTAAATTCACGTAAAGTTACAGTGCATTAAATTATTGGTTTTACCCATCTCCATGTGACTTGTCATTTCCTTAACAAATGGACTAATCATTTCCAATATATCGCAGGAGTTAAGTATGTCCCCCAACAACCACGATATATCGGGCTTTTACTGTAAGAGAGATTGTATGAAAAGCAACAACACAACAATGTATTGATGTCATTCACTTTTTACAAAAAACTTACCTGCTGTTGCTGTTGATATGCAGGAAGCATGAATGGTGGTGGAGGAGGCTGACGTGTGAATGATCTCCCTCCAGGGGGTCCACCTGTAGCCACCATTTCTGGTCCTGGCCCACGCCTCCAGTCTGTTAGAGGATCTAAAAAATGTGCAAGATGATCCAAATCTATCACACAATGAATTAAGAAGAAACTGTGGACACATCACATATTCATTATATATGAGGTCTCGCCTATCTCATTGAACATTACACGACCACTATGAAGCAGCCAATGTGTATTATCATCATTTAAATCGAGAAAAATTCGTTCTGGCACCGGGAATCGAACCTGGGACCTCTCAGCTCTGCGCGCTGAGTACTCTTTCCAACTGAGCTATGCCGGGACACGATCCACGGTGCTGGCCGAACTCCTCTCGTTGTAATGATGATAATACACATTGGCTACTTCATAGTAGTCGTGTAATATTCAATGAGGTAGGCGAGACCTCATATATAACGAATATGTGATGTATTAACTGTTAGCAGTTGTCACAAACTGAGGTTGAATATGGCCATAAAGTCATTTAAATATGCGCTCCTGCATGTATGACTTACATTGCCTAAAGTGCAGGTAGTAAGGCCGTAAAACATTACGAGAGGAGTTCGGCTGGCACCGTGGATCGTGTCCCGGCATAGCTCAGTTGGAAAGAGCACTCAGCACACAGAGTTGAGAGGTCCCGGGTTTGATTCCCAGTGCCGGAATGAATTTTTCTCGATTTAAATGATGATAAAACTGTGGACAGTATAAATGAGACTGGAGTACCTGTTTGAGCAATGATGGTGCATCTGAACATGTGAGTATTGATACCCGAAACTAAAAATGAAGCTAAGAGAGGTTAAGCACCATCTGAATTGCGTGATCGATTTTAATCAACGGTGACAATATTGTTGGTAGCCAATGCTCTGGTATCATGGCAATAAAGTCATCACCCGTCTTGCAGTCAAGTATTTTTCTGTGCTGTTGAGATGAACAGGCAAGGCTTCACAATTTTCCAGGTGGTACTTATCCATGATTAGACAGATAAAGTTATAATAAATAATAATACCATTGATACTGTTCAAGAATTTAAATATTTGGGTAGTATAATTGACAAGGATGGTGGAGCCTTTGAGGATGTAAAAAACCGAATAAAAAATGCAAATAGTGCATTTGTCCAGTAGTACCCAATATGGAAGTCTTATATTATATCTAGATCTACAAAAATTAAAATCTTTAACAGTAACGTGAAATCAGTCTTATTATATGGCTGTGAGACATAGAAAACAAGTAAAATTATACAAATAAACTGCAAACATTTGTTAATAGATGTTTACGAAGAATATTAAAAATTAGATGGCCAGATATAATCACAAACTCAAAACTATGGAAGATAACAAATCAGAAAGAAATCACAATAGAAATCAAAAGACGAAAGTGGAATTGGATAGGGCACACAATCAGGGAAGAAGATGGAGCAGTAGAAAGAATGGCTTTGGATTGGAACCCCCAGGGTAGTAGAACAAGAGGAAGGCCAAAAAATACATGGAAGAGAACAGTTTTGGACAATATTGCTAGGGAGGGGAAAATATGGAGTGAAGTGAAGAAGTTGGCTACAAATAGGGTCCGATGGAGGCACTTTGTGAATGACCTATGCTCCTCATGAGATACAGGAGTGTGATTGATTGACTTATCCATGATTACGTCCTTTCCACATAACACACAACTGGGTGAGAGGGAGATGCCGATTCTATATAAATGAGTTGCCAAACAATCATGCCCGGTCAGAAGCGGAAGGCTGCCACTGCTGAATTTCTTGGTTCTTCAGGGATGATGTTTAAATTTTGGTGGAGAGGTTCCCATGATTTATCTTTAGCTGATTCCTTTATTCTGTTCAAAAATATTTGTTTGTATTGGAATTTTTTTATTGAATTTAACAGAAATAAATGATTTTTGAGTAATATGTTTTTGTATTAGGGTGCAACCTTTCTTAGCCAGTTGATCCGCCAATTCATTACCTGCAATGCCGCAGTGTGCTGGAAACGGTGACAATATAGAAATGTCAGCATATTACTATTGTGATCCAAGGTATAACTTTCTCTATTGGTCTGTGATCTATGATCATCTTAGGAAATATTTAGAAATATTGTAATGCGTTATAAAAGTCTCGAGGAGGAAGTTAATAAGTTGTGGAGAATGTATTGTCTGGCAGGAAGAGAATTCGCTGACATAGATATAAACTCTGATCAGATGTCAGAAGACGTTGACATGCACGTGGATAAGAATCACAGTCTTCAATAAATGTATTCATTCGCGCCACATTAAAGTAAGGTGAACATGTATAGTCGTGTTTAATTCTAATTGACTATTGATGACGGAATTTAACAGAACTATTTTCCTGAGCAGAATTCCATTGTCTTCACTTATAACGTTAAAGATAATAAGCTATAGATAATTTGTATTCTCTCTTAATTATGACACTATGGTTTTTCTTAAGACATAAACGTGTTAAAGAGTATTTTGCCAACTGAAGGTGAGATGCAGCTGTTGAGAACACAAAACCTGTTGCTTCAAGTTGCATTGATCATTATTGGAGAATTACTGAACTATGATTACATGGATTGCAGAAGATATTTCAAGAAAGTTCGGAAAAAATTATGGCATCAGCGCACACAAGAATGAAGATATCTATTTTATGTAAGTAATCTATCATATTTGTAAATTAAATAAATAATGTATAGTTTTGATCTGCCTCCACAACAAATTGGTGTCAGAGGAGCAACACGACATAACATTACTATCACATGAGATACCTACGTGAACTCACAGTGAAGGAAATGTACGACAAACCACAACAAAAGAAAATAGTTTTTTAAGGGAAGACTCCACTGAAAATCATAAAAATTTTTCCGAATTTTTCTTAGCTATTTCACTTATTCAGAATTTATATTTTCATACCCCAAAAGGATTCAGCTCAGTTCTGATTATAAATACTCGTATGTTTATACTTTTTAAATTAAGGCTGGAAGGGGGCGTGGAATTTAAAGAGCTGTCAAAATTGTTTTTCATCAAAGAATTCTTTTTTAAAATTTCTGATTACAAATCTAGTAACTTTTTGTTGGCTCCCTGAAGTTACTAGATGAATGTAGCGGAGGAGAATATTAATTAACATAAATATTCATTTTATTTTCAAATCTATTTTTCTGTGTTCATTTTTGTTGATTCAACACCAACTTTCTTATGCCAAATATTAATCAATCTGGATGAAATTTTTACTATAACTTGTATAACTTGTGATATCATCAATACAGATACCGAATTTCATTATGCTGTTGTATTGTAACTGTTTTTATTCATAAAATTGCCTGATTTTTATTTCTGCTAATCTGGACTCCAGCTAATCCAGACAACATGCAGTTCCAATTGGTTTGCATTAGCGGGTTTTTTACTGGATAATATTTTTAGATGCCATTTGTAAACCGACATCATACCTTGTCTACTACTCTGCTGGTGGTGGAATGCCTGAGGAGAGAAGTGTGGCTGCTGTTGATGCTGCGGATGCTGTTGGTACCACTGTTGTGGGGGAATGGGAAGAGTTCTTGTACCAGGTTTTCCCACAAGTGATGAGAGTCCAGTATTCTGATGAGATAATTCTGCAGAGAGCTGTGCCAGTGCAATCTTAGCTGCACTCTCTGAAGCCTAGAACAACAAACGATACTCATTTAACATGAGTTTACTTACCAAATTTCAGAGATTCTGAGGGTGAAGAGAAAACTCACCTGTTCTTTTGTTTTTGCATAGTCTCCAGTAAAGGCACGCATATCTGGCAGCACGAGTTGTGCCTGTACTGAGCCATCTTCCACACTGATCATGTAATTGTACCGAGGAGTTCCAAGCCCTGTGAAGTAATAAGTTGATAACAAACAATGATGCTTACAGATAGATCAAGGGTATGACAAACTCTCAAATTTGTTTTTTCTTCAGGCCCCATAAAAAACATAAATGAAGTTTCACAGTATTAATAATGTAAAAACACTGCAGTTTGTGTACAGATAATAAAGTTGTTTATGTTAAAACAGAGGCAAATTTGTGATGCACTAAAACTTGAAATAATAAATAAAATACCCAGAGGAACATTCCTTAAACTTTATAAAATAATTATCATTCCAATTTTGCTTCATGATGCCACATGACATCAACATATGTCAAAATGTCTTATATGATATATTTCGTCACAGCACTTCTTTACATGTAATGGTGGACCTCACATTTCTGTATCCAGTGCCACCATTAACATATTATTACAATAACACATTATGTGCAGTACACGTCTACACAAATACTCCCAATTACACTATGTACCTTTTTTTGTTATTAGGTCAAACTCCTCTTCAGTATTTCTCCTACATTTTATTTGCTATTCTCTATTTGTTCCTTAATCCTAATATATCTAATATTCTATACTACTTTCACACCCCCTTTATCCTCTAACTACTATTCACTAAAATCTCAATTTCAATTTTTCTCTATATTGAATTATTTGTCCTATTTGTTCTTTGACCTTTTGTCCTATCTTTCTCTTATATTCATTTACTGTTCCAACATTCAAATGTTAGTACTAATTTTATGCCGTCACTTGTTCACTTCTTTTAACCCTTTCTCACTATTTTCTCTCATTCCTAATTTGCGCTCACTTTCACTTTCTCATTATTCTGCTTACACTTAATCCATTGTCACTATTCTCACTTCCTATAAATAGCCTACTTGTATTTTATTCTACACATCTGCTTATACACTTTCTCTCTCCCCTATACTTCTCAATCTTTTCCAGTTTCACTTTATTTGCACTTTTTGATCATATCCACATTTTTTTAAATGTATCAAATATCTCTGCTATATCCTCAGCAGTCGCAGGTTTTGACCTTTCTTTACTGTTCGTCTCTGCCTTATTTCTGTCAAGATGTCTTATAGAAAACAAGTGGGAACACACTGATTGAAAATTTCACCCCTAGACAGCTTCTGTATGTAAGACTAGTGTACGTAGACACGATGAACGAAATAAAAAATTGATATTAATTTGCTTAAGTCGAGATCAGTCAAAAAGACCCAATAACTTACAGCAAGCCCAAACTTGCTATGCATGATTGAGACAACTAAATAGTTCAACAGCAAGAAATGTATTGTTACATTACTCTTTTGCTGCTAATGTGTTTGTTACAAACATCCTTCTATACACAAACAGCTAAAGTTATCAGCAAAAAAGCCTGGTGCTTGTAATCACAGAGTTTCAAGTAATGAAACCAATCAACTTCGCTATAATGTGAAAACAGTTAAAAACAGTGCTATTCCCAAGAGCAGTAACTGGCAAAGTACTGTACAAAAAATTCAATGAAGATACAAAACAAAAATGAAATAATGATAGTACAGTTATGGCACATCCTCAGGTTGTGGAGAGAGGAGACGGCCTCCAGATATGGAGGGTAGCTGCGAATATATTGAATTTGCAGTCGTGGACAGCCGATAAGGGGTGGTCCTCCAGCTTGGGGGTTGAGCGAAGGGCTAACAACCCATCACCGTAAAAAACAGCTTGTTACGAAACCTAACAATAAGAGCACGTATGGGCGAATCCAGAAATGCATATAGTGTGTTAGTTGGGAGGCCAGAGGGGAAATGACTTTTGGGGAGGCCGAGACATAGATGGGAAGATAATATTAAAATGGATTTGAGGGAGGTGGGATATGATGATAGACAGTGGATTAATCTTGTTCAGGATAGGGACCAATGGTGGGCTTATGTGAGGGCGGCAATGAACTTCTGGGTTCCTTAATTGCCAGTAAGTAAGTACGTAAGTAGGTAACAGTTATTACTAGAGGTTGAACAACGATCGAGAAAGCAAAACTAACAATGCCTGCAAAGCCGAAAATTCATATGACAATATTGCCTATGTTGTTGATTGCTTGTGTGAATCAAGAGAATGTTCAAGACATCGGGAGTAGTCAATTCTTGAACATCAAGCAGGTTTGAATTGTCACAGTTGTTCATACCAGACTGAACTTTTATCTGTTTTGGTAATTGTTATATACGTATAAACAATCAAGTAGCCTATTTGAAACATCATCTCTACCTTTCAGTGTATAATAATCCATTCCCCAATCTCCATTTAATTACTAGGCCCTTATTAAAAGCTAGGAATTTTTTTTTTCTTCGTATGTTTGAGATCAAGTGTACAATCTATAGTTAAAAAAAAATATTAACGCTTTATTTAACATTATGTTTTATGTTTCTTAGAAATGCAAATTTATTTGAGAATTTTTTTTTCTATTTATATTACGATAATAGGACCAGAACATTTTGATAACTATGATACTGTTTTGTTTTGTCTTTTTGTATCAAGTAAACACCTCTAATGTTATTTATTTCAATTATATGTTATTCAAAGATATGAAAATTTTCCACACCAACCAAATGCTATTTTGAGCATGATGAGAGAGACTCAAAGCGCACGAGAGTTACGAAATGAGACTCGAAAGACAAATGCAACGGACACAGCGAGCGAGAGCGGCAGTTAGTTTTGTTCATCTCTGATTATTAGCATTCAGAAATATAGGAACAACTACGAAGACTATTTGTAATGCAGAAAGATACTCAACAAATTAAAATAACTCAAAAATACAGACCAAATGGACAAGGAATATCAACACGACCTAAAAGATAATGAAATGACCAATTTCATCTGCAGAAGCACAGACCAATTTGTCCTGGTGTTGATGATATTGTTGATGCTGCTACTGTTGTTATTGTTGGTGACGATGATGTAATAAAGAAAACTGATAATGCGATTACTGCTAGTCTTTCTTCACGCCATATACTACAAGAGTCCACACAAAACATAGGTTTTCCTCAAATTACTCTTCCAATGTGTCCCAACGTAAATGTGCATAAACAACGGTTTCATAATTCTAATTCTGAATTAAATAAAAAAAACACTATATTTGAAAAAAAATTAACATTTCTCTGCTCGTTATAATGTAGTTAATAAACTAATTTCAAACAATGTAAAATCAACTATTTATAATTGATAGAGATTCAGCATAAGATGTCAGTAGTATTACTGCATAATAAAGAGAAAAAAAATCTTCAATACATCAGCACATAGCTCACCTCTCTTCTGGAAGGTATTGAGAAGCTGCAAGCAATATTCAGAACGACTGTCTTGGGATCCACTTGTTCCAGACACTTGTGCATGCTGCAAATGAATCAAGAAATATCTATAATATCTGTTTCTTAAATGCAATTTCACAAAAACTTCTGTCAACAGGAAACAGAATGTACATTTTAAACCAACATTTTACTCACGAGCATTCAAACTTTTTTTTTTTCAGGGAGAACAAAACATGAAAGAGAGCTCTATGATTTAAATCACACCAATAAGAATACATCTATTTTACATATATACAGAGTAGAAGTGAATAATCTTACAGATTGAAAGGGACTATAGGGTACACTTAAATGAATAGAAGATCTATACTGTATTACGTTTTGTGATTAAATGCACGGTTAATTAGAAAATTAAATTTGAAGTTTGAGCAGTCCAGTAACATGGCTGCTAACACACACTATTCGTGATACAGATGTATTTATTTTATATTTTATTGTACTTCCTCAAATTAGAGGCTGCCATTAGACAAAGCATACAAAACAATATAAATGATGAAAGATAACAGAGTAAGAAAAAAAGTAAACAAGTACACAAACAAACAAACAATGGCAATTTACAGAATAAAAAAAGTTACAAGTAAAGAAGCAATGAAAGCTAATAAGAGAAAGAAAAAAGATAATGTTGTGTTAGTCAATGAACTTGGTGTGTCTCGGTAGGTGAGCTGTTCTGCCTCGACGTTGCCACTTCCTCGCATCGTGCAGTGGCTTGAAATTAAGAGGTTTTTAAAATTAAATTTACATGAAAACCATTCACGCTATTGAAATATGCCAGAGGAATAAATTATTCTTTATTAGATTTTCTATCGATATGGACAAAATCACGTTCCTATTCGCAATAGTTACTGAATAAGAGGTTGTTAAACATTTGGGAAAAAGCATTTTTTTTTTCTGGGGGAAAAAAAACTACCTCTGAAAATCTGCAAGGCTATTGCACTTCCACTCTGTATATGTATATACAGCAGATCTTCAGTTGAAAATTTCATGTGGAATATTATTTATGCATTAGGTTCCGAGGTACAGCCTCTTGCACTGCCATTGCAAAACACTAACATGTGCAACTAATACAAACTTGAAAACTTACACAGGAACTAAGCTCTTCACATAATATGTTTTTAATCAGTTTTATAGAGAAGAATAAATATCCCAAGAATGAAAAACAGTGTATGTCAATAACATATTAAAAAACGGAGACAGGAAATAATGTACAAATTATAGAGGCATAAGTGTGATGAATTTATTAGGAATGATAATTATATGGCAGAACACGACCGGAAAAAAAATTACTGTGGGAGTTACGATGTGAGAGACGGCAATTGCCAGTTTATTCTACTTAATACAAAAGTCATGAAGAAAATCAAAAGATTTGACTTGAATTTAATCGCCAATATCCTGTTACTGATTTCAAATAAAGATTCATTAACTGTTTGCTGAAAGTTATTATATTTCATATACATCATTCTTAAGTAGACTCACAGATACTAAACATGAACAAGGCTTATCCAGCAGCTTAGGAGAAATAACCTTAGACAAAAATGCTCAACGTTACTGTCTCAATATCACTGATGATGGAGATATCTATTTCCATGCACCATGCAACATCACAAAGATTTATTTTTATCCTTCATACCATGAAAAAGTAAAATGTTCTTGCATAAGGTTTTATAAAATACTACTCCTGTGACATTTGCTTCTATATACCATACTACAGTGTATTCAAAAGACAACTCAGATCTCAGTGTAAGGACTGCATGTGGTTAATCACAGACATTTGAACTTCAAAATTTTGTAAGCTATCACAAATTTATCAACCCATCCACTTTCTGTGGAATAATGAAATTACCAAGTGCTAAGGAGACAGAATATATTTTACCTCAAACTTTTCGACAGGTACTTGTTTACTAGGATGACGTGATGGGAGACCTTTCTGAGAAGAGGCACTGCCAGGAGAATTTGGTGTAGAGGGTTCTTCAGAAATTCTCAGCATTTTCTTCAACATCTCTGTGCCTGCGTCTTCCCCAATCTACAATCAAGAATAACCAGATAATTAAACTTAAATCTCTACCGAGGATTTAAAAATTGCCAGATTTGATTCCTTTCCATTACAGAACTTTGCATCATTTACTTAGACTCTCTCTCTTTCTCCCTCCCCCCCCCCCACCCACCTTTCCCATGCACATGTGCAGTAAACAAGAGCCCTTGTATATTTTAGGCTACTTGTGGAAAGTCGTGTGAAATTGTTGCCTACATACAGGAGGACTCCCATCAAGACTTACTCCAAATTTTAATTCCATATCCATACATATCAGCCAAAACTTCAATCAAATTGATATGCGTCACAGAAAGAACAATTGTTTGTATACATATTAAACTTCTGATAGTGAAATATGTTACTAGTCAGCAATGTATGCAATGGAGGAGGACAGAAACTGGCCACTCTACCCCATTATCTCCTGGCTTAATTGCCTCATTAGTGATGCCTTATTGGGGTCACTTCAGAAGTTCAACCTGTCTTCGGATAGTTGACCAAACAACAACACATCCCTACAATAATTTTTCTGTGAAAGTAATCCGAAGCAGATCTAAGAATTTACTATTAACATCTGTAAAGCTTACCAATATCAATATAAAGCTAAGGGCTATTGAAGTCAGAATAACATGTGTGTATATATATATATATATTTGGAATTGGAATGGAATTTATGGGAGGGGGACACTATGACCCAGCACTGTGACCTGTTACGATCCATTGTGCTAATCCAAAAGCTAGGCGCATTCCCAAACCGACACCAGCTGACTATACTAAGGTTCGCTGTGAACCCAGATTTCGAGCAGGTCACCTCCCTTATTCCTAGGTCAGTCCCCTCTGTGCGTTGCCAGTCGGGGATCGGGGAATGCTATGGAATGACGACAAAATGGAGAAATGGTGATGGAATGATGTAGATGCCTAATATGGAGAAAATGGGAGAACCTAGAGAAAACCCCAAATGCGATCTTGTATTTTTTAATAAAAAATTTCAAATAATTTATTAAATGGCGATCTTACTCGTGTTAATTATGTAAACATGTGCGGCTTACAGCTGTTTCGGTGCTGCCAGACACCATCCTCTGAGCCTTCTGTGTCTCGGTGTCATCTCAACTTCACTGCCTGTTGTGTGGGTGCGTTCGTGTGATGAAGAGTTGTGTCAAATAGTGTGTGTGTTCTGAAATTGATCTGTGTGTTGAGTATTTGATTAGGGTGTGTTTTAGTGTGTCTGTATATTTCATATTGTTCTAGTTTGTTGAGTTTTTGGTTTTTGCGTTGTATGTGTAGGATTTCCATGTCTGTATTTATGTTATTGTATGAGTGGTTGGCATTAGTTATGTGTTTGGCATATGTAGATGTATTATGTCTTCCAAAATTTCAGACCTGATCAAGACTTGAACCCGAGCTGTCTCACCACTCAGCCACAGCAGGGATTAATATGATGTACTTACATATACATTTTTTTTTTTTTTAACTAATGGCGGGTACTTGACTGTTCGTCATTCATTCACATGAAGTCAGTTGTGTAGACATAAAAAAAAAATACGAGAAATCATCTATATGCTCGAATAAAATTGCAGTGACAAAATTCAAAATAATCATAGACGATGACTACCAGCTACCATGTAAATATAGTCATAATTATTTACACTAATTAAAATTGTCCTCTGTGAGAGAATACAGAAGAACTTGCGATACCTGTGGGATCTATTAGCGAAAAAATATTGAATAGTAAGAATACTGATAACCCACTATCAAATGCAAAGCATTAGTAAACAATGCTAACTCTTTCTAAGAATGTTTATTACAATGAGACCAATCTGGACCTGCATATATTCCAATCTTGTAGAGACAGGAGGTGAGAGATTCATGAAATAGGCCACTACAAAAAGACTCGGTCGTAAAGTACAAAATTGAGAGATATCCTGCCACGTAAAAACACCAGATTTTCTACATATTATACCACTTCAATTCTTCCATATTGCCGCATACAGATCAGTCTCCTATTAAAGCCACTCTCTCACGCATATGAAGAAACAAAATACTAACTTGTAACATAATAATATGCTCCTTCAATGTTCGAAACCAATCCACTTGTCAGTTCTTGCTATTCACTGTTACTACTGTTTGTATGGAACAAGGCAAGCATTTATGTGTGATAATGCATGATCTTTAATTCTCCAATCAGAAACTAAGAGAGAAAGAAATGTGAATGAGAAAATTCATCATAAAATACTGCACATTAGACTACTAAATAACGAGGTTTGCTATCATTATACTATGCTTTCATAGCCAGAAAGTTATTGCTCGTAAAACGTGAAACAATAACCAATAGTCCATATATGTTTAATTACAGTCATAAAAGTACATTATTTTCTTCTTTTGATAGTAAGCAACTTGAATTTATGGATATGTTTTCATTTGAAGAGTTATTTAAAACATCACTTCAAAGCAATACATCTCACTTGACAATATGAGTCTGAGGAAGAACATCTAGGGAAATATGTTACTAGTCACTGATGTATGCAATGGAAGAGAAAAGGAACTGGCCACCCTACCCCATTATCTCCTGGCTTACAAGCAAACAATCTGGTGGGGGCAATAAAAAAGTTAAATTTTTTCTTCCAGCATGTTAATAATGTCAAAAGAAGGGCTTATACAAATTTTGGCCACTCGACCGCAATTACGAGGGCCATAAAAAAATAAGTTCGCCAAGATCTGTTACCAGAAAGAAAACACAATTTAATTGGAAAAATTTATTGAAACAGACAAAGCAATTGTTGAGCTATTTTTCAACATATTCCCCACCGGAAGTGAGACATTTGTCATATCATGAGATCGATAGAGAGGTGCAGACAGCTATCGCACACTGGTTCAATCCCAGGCAGCAGACTTCTATGACACGAATACAAAAACTGATCCCATCGTATGACAAATGTTTCAAATCCAGTGGGGGATATGTTGACAAATAGCGCAATAATTGCTGTATCTGTTTCAATAAATCTTTCCATGGAATTGTGCTTTTTTTCTGTAAAGGGCCCCAGGGAAAATCACTTTCTGTACAGCCTCATAATTGCGATCGAGTGACCAAAATTTGTATAAGCACTTCTTTCGATATTATTAACATGGCGGATGAAAAAATTTAACTATTTTATCTGCCCCCATTAGATTGTTTGCTTGTTAGTTGCCTCATTAGTGATGCCTTATTGGTGTCACTTATGAGATTCAACCTGTCTTCAAACAGTTGAATAAACAACTTTCAGTTTAGCTATTGAGTTTAAACAACTTCCAGTTCAGCTATTGAGTTTCAAGACTAACTTGTGTTATCTTCAACACTTCACTTAACACTGTAATTTTACACAGAAACGATTTTGAAATATTGATTTCCATTATTTATTTTTACCTCATTATTTGATGAGGACTGTTTCTGCTGCTGAGCTGCTGCTGACTGGTTCTGCTGAAAGATCAACATGAAGCTTCAGTTGTGGACAGCTTTGACCTACAAGCTTTTAATTTATAAACTTAAATAACATGGACACTACAAATACACGCCAACATAAACTTATATACTGGTACCGAAACAAAGACTATATAAAATATTAATCAATCTTTGACAAACAAAGTATTATTATTATATAGATGTACTGATAAGAGATTAAAAAGTTCAGTTTCGTGAACGTTTTAATGATTGGTTGTCAAGGTTATGAGCAGATATTACAACAATGTTATAAAGAACAAAAGAAAGCAAACTCCTCAAATTTCTCTATTATTTATTATCTGGTATACTTTTGTCTACAGGCAACCTCGAAATTTGAGGAAGCAATAAAATAAATAATGGCAGTATATCATTCAAATTATATGTTTCATGTCTAATTTTATTTCAGTGAAAGTATGAGATATAAACCACGTGTAAAAAACAAAGTAATTTATACTTCATGAAAGATGTAAATTTGAATACAATAAATGAAATGAAAAAATATCCCATGAAACTCATGAAAGGAAACTTTTCAACTGAAAATGTCAGAATTGAACATTAGTGAATATCGTACAACTTGGCACGCACATTACAGACATTACAGCTCTGGACGTATGCTTCTTTCATAAAAATATCCATAAATTATTAGTGAGAATTTTGATGAGTGTAATGAAGAGAACTTAAGTCTAAAGGGCCCCGAAAAGACTTACCTGGGGCCTATTTCATAAAACTTGACAATTGTAAATATGTCATTCTGACAAATAACAAATGACAACTCTATAAATTGTCAAATTTATGTCTCATAAAAAATTCCGCCTGTGAGGAAAAATCGTGGCAATTTGTCACATTTCTGTTTCATAAAAGTTTTTTACCATGACAAGCAAAATTTTACAATTTTACAATTTTCAAGACTTTTCTGACATATTTCATTTTATGAAACAGAAAAGTGTTTTTGACTGTACTCATTTTATTATTATTTGTATGTATTACTTTATTAGAGACATAGAAAAAATAAGTCTGTTGCAATAAAATTGATTGATCATGTTTTTATTTTCGATTGTAGTGTGATTATTATTGCTTAACTTCATCCTACTTCGATAACTAGGCCTACATTACAAGTACCAGTACACATAAGTTACACTCAATTCATATTTCCATTATTACCATTATTATTTTGTTGTTTTAATGGTAACTGCAAATTAATATTTTATTAATTCCGTAGTTCATTATCGTCCCACTCGTTCAAGATTACATTAAATTTTAGTTCATTTTGTATAAACGCCCCAAAAACAATATTATTACTATTTCTTGTAACTTCGACTTTTTGGTGGAATTTAATATACTTCATGAAAAAAATAAATAAACCTTATGTATTTAATATTTCAATAATGAAAGTAAGGTGTTCATTTTTCCAAAATAACACGATAACGAAAGTATAATACATTTTGTCGTCTGCTAGGGAAGGGGACTGTGATGAGGCGAAAGTAGCGATCCTTGTGACTAGCTACTAGCAAGTTCAACTGTCATATTCCTTACGTATTGAGCTTCGTGACTGTATATAATAAACTGTAGTAATACCACAGTCTAGTCTATACAGTTACAAAGCCCAATACGTAGGGAATATGCATCCATAGATAGTTGCTAACCACTAGGATCGCTACTATCGCCTCATCACATACAATGTGAAACAGTACCGGCACAGTCTATTGTTCCTAGTACCCTCATCAACTCAAGCTTCGTGACTGTATATACTAGACTGTGGTAATACCTTAAGCAGAGGATTCACTTTATTTCCATTATGTAACAACATTTTATCAACAGTAAAAAAATAACAATACCATGTCATTACCAACCTCCAACTGTGTCCAAATGGCTTGGTATTCTGGAGATGTGGACGCAATGTTGTTGGCAGTCGATCCTGAGACTTTGGCAACTGGACTGCTGTAATTCTGTTGTTTTGTCTTTCTTGAAGACAAAGCATTCTGCTGCTGCTGCTGCTGCTGCTGCTGTTGTTGTTGTTGTTGCTGTCTGTTACCAACCTAAACGAAATTCAATCGCAATGCAGAATAATTATGCTAGTTATGGAGTGCAATCCACTGTAACAAATATCGAAAAAATGGATATTCAGTCTTGGTTATGTTTTATCAAGTAACAAAGTTAACAATGTTAGGAAATCATAACACTCCTATTTATGACTTAGAGAATCAAAACATAAAAGTACTGAATTCAAAAGATTTTTCTTGCTTTTGTTTATGATTAAGTTTCTGTGCTTAAATTGACGAATTCGTGTCTTCAGATCATGTGTCTGGACTATAATATATATTTTAAATTTCCTCATTTGAGGAATGGAAGCACTGTAATATTTCTTTTGTAACAGCCTGTACTCATGTGTTAGAAGTCTGCAGGTGTTCAGGCCGCCACTTGGAGCTGTATGAATAACATACTGCACAACAATGCAGAAAAAATAAAAGTGATCCCGGTATAATGTGTAAACTTAAAGACGAGATTAAATAAAACAATCAGGGTGCTATTCATAGACATTTCGCAGCACGCGCTACGAGTGTACTAAGCTAGCCCCGGCTATCCACTGGTTACTTGTACAGAATTCAAATCATATCCTATCGATAACACTGGTTTATGAATACGAAAAACGCTGATCATCCACCGAAAGCCCGCGCTAAAAATGTCTATGAATACGGCCCTCAGAGTTTATAATTCAAGCTTTATATAAAAAGTTTCTGTTAGCACTGACGGTACCACGTTCAAGCTATAACGGAGGGAGGAGGTAAATGATGTCCTCCATAACCCCGTTATATGGGGATTCTATGGCTACGTACTGTTATGCAGCATTGTATTATGTAATTGTACTATACATTTTGCTCCACCTTGTATTTTTGCTTGAATGACAGCCTTGAAGTCGGCTGAAATAAATCAATCATTTCTGTAGCACAACAAACAGCAGAAGGTTTTCTGCCTTGTTTACAATTTTCCTCCACTCCACTCTGTCCTTTCCTAATTTATACTATTACATTGGAATGTAGCTTGGAGTTTAATATTTTTGCTTGAATGGCAGCCTTGAAGTCTACTGAAATGAACCAATCAATTCCGTAGCACATCAAACAGCAGAAAGTTTTTGGCTTTGTTCACAATATTCCTCCATTATACTCTGTCCTCTGTCTAGTGTCTGCATCACCCTAGAAAAATCAGGTCCATACTGACGATCTGTCCATTGTAATTTCAGTCTGTCACGAGGTCTCCAACCATTTGGATCGTCTTTCCATACATTTTTGCAAGGTGTTATTGTCTCTTCTGAGAATGTGTCCCAACCAGCTAATTTGCTTATTCTTCAGGACTGCTATATCAAAATCTTCATACAACCTTCTAATTTCTCTGTTTTTCTTAATTCTTCATATTTCATTTTCATTAATGGGAACAAAAATTTTTACAGAATTTTTAAATATGTTGTTGTTTTCTAATGCCAGGCATTTGACAATAAAGTTATTTGACCTCTTGTACTCCAATATTTTTCAAAGATATTGTCATGGTTAGCCACTGAAGCACGGATTTTGAGATGTTCTGAGTCCATGTCTTGATTTTTAGTTGTACAATGGACAGTTAAATATTAAAACTTAGCTAATTCGCTTATTTTTCAGAACTGCTATATCAAAATCTTTATACAACCTTCTAATTTCTCTGTTTTTCTTCATTCTTCATATTTCATTTTCATTAATGGCAACAAAAATTTTTTCACAGAATTTTTAAATATTAAAACTTAGCTAATTCGCTTATTTTTCAAAACTGCTATATCAAAATCTTTATACAACCTTCTAATTTCTCTGTTTTTCTTCATTCTTCATATTTCATTTTCATTAATGGCAACAAAAATTTTTTCACAGAATTTTTAAATATTAAAACTTAGCTAATTCGCTTATTTTTCAAAACTGCTATATCAAAATCTTTATACAACCTTCTAATTTCTCTGTTTTTCTTAATTCTTCATATTTCATTTTCATTAATGGCAACAAAAATTTTTTACAGAATTTTTAAATATTAAAACTTAGCTAATTCGCTTATTTTTCAAAACTGCTATATCAAAACCTTTATACAATCTTCTAATTTCTCTGTTTTTCTTAATTCTTCATATTTCATTTTCATTAATGGCAACAAAAATTTTTTACAGAATTTTTAAATATTAAAACTTAGCTAATTCGCTTATTTTTCAGAACTGCTATATCAAAATCTTTATACAACCTTCTAATTTCTCTGTTTTTCTTAATTCTTCATATTTCATTTTCATTAATGGGAACAAAAATTTTTTACAGAATTTTTAAATATTAAAATTTAGCTAATTCGCTTATTTTTCAGAACTGCTATATCAAAATCTTTATACAACGTTGTAATTTCTCTGTTTTTTTAAATTCTTCATATTTCATTTTCATTAATGGGAACACAAATTTTTTACAGAATTTTTAAATATTAAAATTTAGCTAATTCGCTTATTTTTCAGAACTGCTATATCAAAATCTTTATACAACCTTGTAATTTCTCTGTTTTTCTAAATTCATCATATTTCATTTTCATTAATGGGAACAAAAATTTTTTACAGAATTTTTAAATATTAAAATTTAGCTAATTCGCTTATTTTTCAGAACTGCTATATCAAAATCTTTATACAACGTTGTAATTTCTCTGTTTTTCTTAATTCTTCATATTTCATTTTCATTAATGGGAACAAAAATTTTTTATAGAATTTTTAAATATTAAAACTTAGCTAATTTGCTTATTTTTCAAACCTGCTATATCAAAATCTTTATACAACCTTCTAATTTCTCTGCTTTTTCTTCATTCTTCATATTTCATTTTCATTAATGAGAACAAAAATTTTTTACAGAATTTTTAAGTATTAAAACTTAGCTAATTCGCTTATTTTTCAAAACTGCTATATCAAAATCTTTATACAATCTTCTAATTTCTCTGTTTTTCTTAATTCTTCATATTTCATTTTCATTAATGGCAACAAAAATTTTTTACAGAATTTTTAAATATTAAAACTTAGCTAATTCGCTTATTTTTCAGAACTGCTATATCAAAATCTTTATACAACCTTCTAATTTCTCTGTTTTTCTTAATTCTTCATATTTCATTTTCATTAATGGGAACAAAAATTTTTTACAGAATTTTTAAATATTAAAACTTACTAAAATGAATATATTTTCAACAGACCACTGAACTCATGGTATCCACAGATACCTTCAAGAACATTCAAATACAAGCTGTTTG
Source organism: Periplaneta americana (assembly GCF_040183065.1). Taxonomy (NCBI): domain Eukaryota; kingdom Metazoa; phylum Arthropoda; class Insecta; order Blattodea; family Blattidae; genus Periplaneta; species Periplaneta americana. The sequence continues at coordinate 135,694,851 of NC_091129.1, forward strand.
ATTATAATTCACTCATAACTTTCTAATATAGAGTTTACTTGTACTTTGCTACTTACTGGAAAAGTTGGTTGTGGTGGAAGAGGACCTCTTATTTGTCCAGCTACACTGTTAATTGCTCTGTAAAACTGGGCTGCACCTATGCTGCTAGGATGGGGAGGCATTACATAAGGGCTTCCATTTAGAGATGACTGACTGCTGGTCCAGCTAGCAAATGCTGAATTGTTGTGCATATTCCCAGCACTGCCTATGGAGCGGTTCTGGTTCCAAGGAGCAGGATTGTAGTTCTCATGCACCACGGTGTTACCTAATAGAATACACAAATCTACAATATAAACTTACGAAAGATACTTCTCAGTGTACGCACAAACATGAATTCACAATCTCTTTAACATTTCCAACATTTCTAAAATTAGCATGAAAATTATATTTTTCATGTAATAACAACAATCACACTTAGTTGCTAGGAAAATGAAGAATTGCTATTGTATAACAATTAATGTAATATTTGCTTGAAAGAAAAAAAATTACAACAGTAACAAAATGCTTGACAACAGCTTAGTTTAAGTGAGGACTTTGACTGCTACTGTTCTTTTGTCGGTACGAGGGTGTCTTTAAAATTTATGTTTGGAAGGGGGGAAACTTTCACCACTTCCTGGACAATAAGACGTTGTGTTCCCAATATGGTTTGAAAGGGATGTACCGCAGTAGACTAAAGAATGCACGCTGTGCCCACAATTTGATTTGTCTTTCACACTCTCTCATCTGGAAACTCTGGTAACAAAAGTGAAAAGCAGGAGGAGGAGGAAACGGAGAATGAAGGCACTGACATGGACCACCTCTGATTGAAACACATTGTAAACCCTCATTAAAATCTACAGTTTTCCCTTAACATCTTCATTTTGTTCAATGCCCTTTTCCTTTATCTTAGTCAAATTCCAGGAAGTTGCCTCCTCTCTCCGAGATTTGCAGGGCAATAATTGAAACAAAGTGACTAATTTTTAAGCAGTTGTGGTGCAAGTACTTTGAATAATATTTAAATGTCATTTTTTTTTTTATTTCATGTCAAAAAAATAATATAAATAGTAGATAAAAATTAATTGCACTCACCAGATGGCTGCACAACAGCCGTTGGTTTGCTGACAGTCTTAACCTGTTCTACACGCTGACCATGAGACAAATTAAGTATTGCAGGCCGTGGTAGTCGATACCCACGATTTGCTGAACAGTTAAGAGAAAGGCCTCCTGGGAAAGGCTTATCAAACAGAACATCATACATCCGTTCTGTTTCATTATCCGTATGGTGAATACCTGAAAAGACGTCAGTTACAACATCACTCAACATTACTTGTAAATATTTCTCTTTCTGTTTCTCTCTGAACTTATAGTTCTCAGAGGGCTAAATTCTTCTGAGAAAACCCTCAGCAATCTCGGCATTGACTACAACAAATACGATTCTGCTATCACCAGAATTCGAACCTGAGTCTGCAATCTTTGTAAGGCAATGAATGCTCTACCAAATGAGTTACCACAGCAACTATGGTTATTTGTTATTCAAGGCACTAACTTTTTATACAAACAGTTCAAGGAAAACAATTGAGCCATTCAGACCAGAAGTGGTGTAAGTAAAAAATGGGTAATGAGGGTTAAAGTAAACATTATGTAAAATACAGTGCAAAGTAGCAATTAATATTCAATTTATTTAAACTATTAGTGGTCAGTGAATAGCAAGAATGACATATTAATTGCTACTTTGCACTGTATTTTACAGAAATTTTACTTTAAATCTCATTACCCAATTTTGACTTACACCACTTCTGCTCTGAATGGCTCAATTATATCCCATCAACTCACCTATAATTGTGCCTTTGAGTCCCAGAGGAACTGTGTAGGATTCTCGAACATTAACAACTCTGTCAAACAGTCTATGGTTTGCAGATGGATCAGGAGCAATGTTCCCCATCTGTAGTTCAGGCTGACAACATAACGAATTGTAATCTGTTATTGATAACATTGTTGTATAATGTCAAATTATACAAAGAGAAATATAAAAACATTGATTTTAATGGCATACAAGAAACATAATCTAATCAAAAGTGCTTGTGTATTAAATAAATTTCCTTTTTACAAAACCTTTACCATAAGCAAAATGTCAACACTTTTCTTTCAGAAAACTGTTTATGAAGGATATTATCATTAAGGAACTAATTTACTCCACGTACCTTGTACAGAAGATGGGGTTTCACTTGCATTGTGACTGTCTTCACACGGTAGCCACTCTTCTGGAATACATCCACCTCCTGTTCAATTGCCTGGACTAATTCTGCCTCCAGAACTTCCGAACCACAAACATGACGTTCCACATTCGTGTACGGTTGCTCCTTGAGCCAGTTTGTAATGGCTACTACTTGGCTCACTCTGTAATATTACACAGAAAAAAGTGTGGTGCTTCACTATCATTTATCCATGTTACAATTATTAAAAAAAAAATGGAAATATAAGGTCGTACATTCTCATTTCAAATTTCAGTTACTTTATTGCATACTAATGGAAACTCTTATTTGAATTAAAGAAATATGTTCAGTTAGTGTGGTTTAAAAGGGCGCATCAACTGCTATGGCTATTTGTGCCCTTATCAAAACTTTTTAATATAACCAAAAACATATATACAGTACAATATACTGAATGCTGTAACGAACTAAAAAACGTCATGGTAAAACGAGGTACACTAATGCAGTTTCAACAAGATGATGCATAAAAATCATAAAAGTGGGCAGTTCTCAGATGCTAGGTAGTATTTAAAAAGAAACAATAAAATAATAAAACAAATAGCACAAGAAATAAATTATCTGGCGCATTTCAAAACAATAAAAATTTTATAAAATATTCGGATGTAAAAGGTCCGAAATGTCAAGTAACCTCTGGATGTAAAGGGTCTGGAAGATAAGTAAAACGGGTCAATAAAAATCATCCTGTCAAGTCCTGTATTCGATAAAAATTTCAGAACTGCATTTGTACAATTAAAATCATTTCCAAGAGCATCACAAAGAGTCAGCCGAATTGCATACTGTCGACGGTTATGGTCATATTTCGTGCAATGCAATAAAATATGTTCGACCGTATCTGGTACATGGCATACTGCACACTCTGGCTGAGGCTCACCACATAGAAATATGTCCATATTTGGAATTAGAACTACTGAGGGAAACTTGAATTTAATAAACATAATATCTGGTTTGCACTCAAACAACAGTATTGATAATTCTATATTGCAAATGAGGAACAACTAAATTACATGAAATCATTAATTTAAGATATCTAAAAAATATAATAATAATAATAATAATAATAATAATAATAATAATAATATAATTTCAATGACTAATGTTCAATATTCAAGCAATATTGGTAGCATCACATACCCATCAGCATCTTCGTTCTTGAACACATCTGATTCATAAAATACATCATTTCCCGTATGTTTGGCCAGATAGTCAAACAGTTCAGGAAACTTTTTCATGTAGTTGCGTACGAGCTCCACTGTCTTGCTGGAGTATTGCCACACTGTTCCCTCCTTACGAGAATATCCTGGTATCTAACAAAACATCATTCAGACAAGTTCATTAGACAAAATATTTCAATTAATCAACCAATTTACTTATTTATGCATTTATTCATTCATTTACTTGGTCAAATAATTAATTAACCAATCAATCGGTTAGTTGGTCAGATGGTTCACCTGTAAGACAATTACAGTACAGTCAATTTGGAAATTTGTCATTCAATTGGACAGTCAGCTGATTGATTTCTCAGTTGGTTGCTCAATCTATCGATCAGAACGTAGTTGGTTGACCATACACGTACATATAAATATTTATTCATTTGCTTATTTGTTCACTTATTTTAGCCTTTGTGTGCTTTCACTCATTCTTTACGATTACCATGGCTTATTCTCAATATAAAGTTTTTGTATCCAGCAATGTTAGACTTAATATTCAGGAAATATTTGTTAACACTGAATTGTCTGAGTGTACATTCTTCATTCTGGCATTAACTATGTATCACATTAGAGTTATAATTTGGTTAGTTAATAATAAAGAATATGGAAAGTTGTTATTATTCAATAATAAGGCTGACGAAATAATAATACTGTGAATATCTGTTATTGGTGCAATAATAGTGACACTGGAAAATTAAGCTATCATATAGAATTTATATTGTCCACACCTGTGGAGTAACGGTTAGTGCGTCTGGCCACAAAACCAGGTGGCCGGGTTCGATTCCCTGTCGGGGCAAGTTACCTGGTTGAGACTTTTTCTGGGGTTTTCCCTCAACCCAATATGAGCAAATGTTGGTTAACTTTCGGTGCTGGACCCCAGACTCATTTCACCTTCATCTCATTCAGATGCTAAATAACCTAAGATGTAGATAAAGTGTCGTAAAATAATCTACTAAAATAAAGAAAAAAAAATAATAAAAACAGAATTTATTCCACAGTTGCTTTGTCCACCAAAGCTTCACAGAATCTGTTAAGAATCAAATCTGATTTCTTTGGTGAGAAATAAGCTACCACTTGCTGAATAACGATAGTTACGAAATTAAAAGGCCCTTTATTAAGATTGAGCTGATTGTCTCATTTAAAACAGTGATAGAATGAAACTGGCAAGGGAGAAGCAACACCCAAAAAAACTTCCCTCCACAGCTGGTAATTCTCAAGGAAGTTGACTACTATATTCAAATCTTACATAACATGATTTATTCTCTGAATAAAATTATATCTTTACTGTGTTAACTTTTTAAAGATATTATAAAGTTATTCAGTAATTATAAATGTTGTTGTTGTTTTCTAATGCCAGGCGTTTGGCAATAAAGTCATTTGACCTCTTGCACTCCAATATTTTTCAAAGATATTATCATGGTCAGCCACTGAAGCACAGATTTTGAGGTGTTCCGAATCCATTTCTTGGTTTGAGTTGCACAATGGGCAGTTAGGGGACTGATATATTCCAATTCTATGCAGGTGTTTGGCCAAACAATCATGGCCTGTTGCCAATCTAAATGCAGCTACAATCAACTGTGGATTATGATGCAGAGAGTTCCATTTTTTCCCTTGAGATTGTGTTATCAAATTTTGTTTGTTGAAGTCTAAGTATGTAGATTTAATAAATCTTTTCACAGAGGAATACGTAGATTTCGTAACAGGTCTGTAAGTAGCAGTGCTGCCCTTCTTTGCTAATGCATCTGCATTCTCGTTTCCCAGGATTCCACAATGGAATGGTATCCATTGGAATACAATTCTTTTATTGAGTGATATTAATTGAGAGAGCATTTTAGTTTTTTCTGCTGTTTGAGATGAAGGTGTGTGTTTAGAGACTATTGCTAGAATAGCTGCTTTGGAGTCTGACAATATAACTGCATTCTTAAATTTAATGATGTGAAATGAAGATTCCTGAGACTTTCAATTATTGCAACGATTCCTCCATCAAAACTTGTTGTTCCATATCCAAGAGATCTATAAATATTATAAATGTTAAAAGAGTGTATCAAACAATAAATAATAATCAAGACGAAACAAAAGATAACACATTAAGGATACCATAAAGTTATTCAATGATTATGAGTGTTAAGGGTTAAAAGAGTGTATTGAACAATGAATAATGATTTATTCTATTGGCTTAACACTTTAATTTAAATTGAGAAAGGATAATTAATTCCAACACTCACCTCTTCATTACGTTTGCTGAATTTTAGGTTCAGTCCAACATTAACTTTGTTGCAAGATTCCAGACTGGCATTCTTGTCTCCTTGAACGATATAAATTGTGCCTGTAACTCGTGATACCAAATGTGATGACACACCCAGCCGCTGGGCTGCCACATTTCCTGTAAAAATATGGTACATTGTTACTAATGTCATAAAACAATATCTAATAATCTTACGAACAACAGAGTCAATAATTCTGAGAACTATAACTATGGTGAACACCAATGATATAGTTGTGGCATCTTAATGACATCAATCTTCAAAAGTATTCTAACCTATTATGATTAGGGACACCATAAAACAGTAAATAAAATACATCAAAGTCGATAAATAAAACTATAGTAGAACTTGGTTATAACGACATCCAAGGGACCTTAAAAATTATGTTGTTATAAACGAGTGTCGTAGTAACCGAGATTCACATTATCAATCTAGTTTGGTGGAAAGTGGAAAATGAAAAATAACAAACTTAATTAGACTTACTTTAGATTTATGTATTGACTTTCAACCCTATAATGAACATAATAAAATACACGTAGGCCTACAATTATAAATACAGTATTCTGTATTAAAGTTTGTTCAGTACTCACCAAACTACTTTACTTAGAAGTGAAGTAATCAGTCATTTTACTCTGTTGTCTTCTACTTGCCCAATACACACTTTCTAGGGCTAAATTACGTTCTATGTTCATAATTTCAGTTGCAATTTCACAGCTCCCTTCCTAGCTTCATAGAACATGTTCAAAATTCTAATGACTTCTAAAGCGTCACTCACTTCTTTTAGTGGACATACTGCGTTAAAATGTGTGCACTTAGTGAAAACTTCCTGTCGAAACTGATCTAATACCGCATGAATTCGGGCAGGTTACAATGGGGTGGGGAATCCGCCTGCATTCCAGAGGTCTATGACAGAAGGAGACTGTAAAGAATTTGTCAGGGTCAGATTTCAACAAAATATTTCTTAAAATACTTTGGTTCTTAGAAAATCTTATTCCAAACTGAGGTTGAAAATGACGTTATATGCGAGGTAGACACATATGCGTTTGTCATATTAAGCAAGGTAGGAAAGCATATGTCTTATGGAGAATTAGTTGGGACCACAGAATATTTGACGTTATAGGCGAGGTGTCGCACAAAACGAGGTCGCTATAACCAAGTTCTACTGTACTGTAATTCGTGAAAAAAAAATCTGTATTTAATCGTGAGAAAAAGTATGAATTTAAACACGAAAATCACTTTAAAAAAACTGATAACAAAACACTTATTACCCTCCAGGCTGTGATATTAAGGCTGGTTACATGCTAGGTAGAGAAGAATATTATCTGAATATCAAAAACATTAGACCTATGTTCATTTGCACATATGATAGGCCACTTGACGGCCAAATTATCAAAATACCTTATTTCTTAGTCTTCACTGTGTACTGTTCCCCAAAATATGGTAATATCTTTTACACATATTTTCTTCTTATTGTGTTAGTGTGTAATGAACACAAGCATTACACAGATTTTAACTTTTCATGCTAAGCAGCCATGCTTTCCACATGATAAAGCATGAAAAACGAACTTATATTTTAATTTAGGCCAGCCTCATGGTCTAGTGGTCAGAGCTTCTGGCTATAGTTCATGAGGTCCCGGGTTCGATTCCCGGTTAGAGCACAGGAATTTTTCCTTAAAGGGGATTATTCCTGTGTTCGTCCATGGTCTGGAATTTAGGTTAAGTTTAGATTTAAGACCTCTCCTGGCAATACATTATCATAATCATCCTATCACATCATCGGGGTAATGTAACTCCGCCTTCCAGGCGCCCCAACCTCAGAAGTGGGTTACAACTAAGCCACGGCCAGGAGAGAAGACCAGAAATGTCGAAAAGACAACCTGGTGGCATTGGATTAAAAAAATATATATATATTTTAATTTATTTTGAATGTTTCACTGTCGAAAATAAAATAATGGAATTTCTTGACTAATCAATGCACAGTTGAGTGATATTCATAAAAAAAATATCGCGTTTAATGTAAAAAATTTCCAAATTCGAAAAAAAAAACGGGGGTTGGGGAGGGGGGAAAAATTCGAGGTCGTAAAACTTGTCTACAAAATGAGTCTCGTCCATACTTATAAAAATTTTAACTCTCTGACTCAATTAGCAGAAATTCGTGAAAAAATCATTCGCGAAAATTGGGTGTCCCTAGTTACGATGTAGGAGATGAATATATGATATTCCAGTCACTAAAAATTCATCTTCCAGACAATAAACAACACTCACCAGGCATATACTGAACATTGGAGTCTTGATGCTTCTTCCGCACACTCTCCAAGTTTGGCTCAGGAATCACTGACACACTCACTTTCACACGTCCACTCTTCATTGTTGCACCACCATCCACCACCTGGATTACGAAATATCAAGCTACATACAAGACTCACAAACACTTATTTTGAAAGATAGATGACAGTAAATTTAAGGACAAAACATTTAAAGAAATGGTTTGCAGTACTGATGATAAATCTGTTTTAATATGACCATCCTTCTCTACATTACTCAAACAATATGTTTTAAATCATTGCAATTTGATCTGGGATAGAAAGAGTTAGAAAAATTCAGAAACTTAATACCCTAAAGGTGCAACAACATGGTTTAATTTTCCATGGGTTTATACATGTAATCTGGGGAGAAAATTGAAAGTTCAAAAGTAACATTCAATTAAGATGCATGCAGATTTTGTGTCTACATGACGCACCGTGTTGAAAGTCACCTTCATTACGTGTATACAGTAATTCGTAAATATTAAATATCAATCCAATGCTTACGCGATTCGCAAAATTGTGGTTGAACACTATGTAAGTACTTGTATTTGCGATAATCTTGAAGAAAGCTAATCGTACTTGCCGCCATTTTCAACTTAAAAGATCCACCATCATCAAATAAAAGAATTTTCAATTTATTCACGGCCATCTAAAACAGTCAGCTGCTCGTTACAGGCTACTGTTGAAAGAAATACGCACAAGATACCCACCGGCGATAGATAGCTTTCAATTGCTGCATGCACTCTCATTTTTAGTAAAAAAAGCATATTCGATTGAATGCGTTTCATTCAGTCTTGCATGCTTAAAGTTGAAAGAAAAGTTGAACTGTGTAGATGCGTCTTTACTACAGTAAAAGAAACATGTAGCACATACCACATGTGAATGAAATCAAACTGGTATTTTGACTGGAAAATTTAATGGGAAAAAGTCAATGCCAATGCAAAACAGAATTGACAAATAATTTTAATTTAGAAACAGTTGTATGGTGTAAGTTAATAATAATAATAATTACTTACTTACTGGCTTTTAAGGAACCTGAAGGTTCATTGCCGCCCTCACATAAGCCCGCCATAGGTCCCTATCCTGAGCAAGATCAATCCAGTCTCTATCATCATATCCCACCTCCCTCAAATCCATTTTAATATTATCTTCCCATCTACGTCTCGGCCTCCCCAAAGGTCTTTTTCCCTCCGGCCTCCCAACTAACACTCTATATGCATTTCTGGATTTGCCCATATGTGCTACAGTCGTGGCCAAAAGTTTAGAGCACCCCCTTGAAAAAGGCAATTTTACTCAGTATATCATGTCACAACCTTAAATAATTATATGATTTTAGTATAGCTGAAAAGAATAGTCTTTTTTATGTATGATATGTACAAATCAAAAGTTATGTGTCATGGAATGGGCAGGATTGTACATTTTTATTTTGTCTATAAAACACAAATCCAATACTATAAACATTTCTGTAAATTGTAATTTGCGCTTCTAAGAATTAATATTAATTTCCAATGTTCCTAAAATGTAAAGAGACAATTTAAAAAAAGAAATTTGAATTAATTGTCGCCAGTTTTTCAAACAACACACAAATTAACACAATTTTCCAATTAAAAAATAAAGAGTTAAAAGTCTTATTTTTATTAATAACACAATGTTTCTCTCCGAAATCCACTTAGAACTTTGTAGGACCACCTTTTGCATTTAACAACATGTATTCTCTTTGGCATTGAGTTTATTAAATTCTATTATATAACCCTTTCTCAGGGTTGTCCAACATGCTGCTAACTGCAATTTCAATTCTTGAAGATTTCTTACGTTCTTTTTCTGTACTTCCTTCCCTAGAACCTCCCAGATATTCTCAATGAGGTTTAAATATGGACTCCTAGCAGGCCAAGACAGTAGGGGTATAACATTCTCGGTGAACTATGCCTTGGTTTTTCGAGAAGTGTGACAGGGGGCATTATCTTGCTGATATAACCAAATCTTTCTTGGATAACAACTTATTCTGACGAACACAACTAATCAACTGAAGCTCTCAAATATTTTACAAGTACCTTTCATCTATCTATATTTATAATACACACAAGCAGCTTGAAGAAACATGTAAACAAAATATCTTCCACCCAAACTACAGCCATCCAACCCTAATAAAAGGAACCACTCCTAACAATAACAGTTTATACAGGCAATAAATCACAGTTGTCATTCTGTGGCTGGAAGAAAACATAAGAAACCTTTTATTTTTCTTGATATTACAATTGATCCATCTTTAAACTATTTCGTAACCATATTTTCGTTACTTTTGAAATTAATTTATATTATTGAGAAATTCATTTTATCTGAAAAATGTAAAAATTAAAAAACACAAAAATATTTTTAAAACAATCATTTTTGAAAATAAGAAATTAAAACTTCATACATTTTCAGCTGGAACCAGTATATTTTCAGTACTAATAAATATCCAGGAAATACTTTCGATATAAATAGGCCTATTATATTTTAAAAAGTATCAATTCTTGAAGAGGTGCTCTAAACTTTTGGCCACGACTGTACATGTCCTGCCCATCTCAAATGTCTGGATTTAATGTTCCTAATTATGTCAGGTGAAAAATACAATGCATAATAATAATAATAATAATAATAATAATAATAATAATAATAATAATAATAATAATAATAACAATAATCATCATCATCATCATCATCATCATCATCATACACTTGCCAAATATTAGACCCTAAGGCCTCTTATGGTCTTACATAAAATTTTCATGCCATCATTTTGCAGGTTTACCCACAAATCTTCAGCCTCTTGGTGTGTGGTTATAAACAGCTTTGGGGATTCTACTTTATCTCATTCTTGAAAGTTTATTTGATAGTGATGGATATATTCCAGAAATGACTTGGTTTTGAATTCTTGCAAAATATCAGTGTTCCAATTGAGGTGGTCAGAAGCAAAGTGGTGTAAGTGCATTTACGTTATTTTCCATAGAATGTGATTAAAAGTTACTAAGCATTCGTAAATTCCGTCGAGTTTTATTTTTAAATGTTAATGTGCAATGTGAAATTTTAAATGCAAGTTTACCCTGGATGCACTTTAATATTTTTTTTTAGAAATGTCGCTTACACGCTTTTGTCTCAATTTAGATCCCATTCCAAATGGGTAGCTAGAGGATCCCTTGCAGAAGACCACTGGAAGAAGATAATTAAAAGTGTTTGTGCTATAATATAGACATACCTCTCCCATGACGCCATAGTGAGGGTGTCCAAGCATAAAGCACACTGACTTGGGAGGGAACACTTCTTGCAGGGCCTTGAACTGGACGAATGTCTTGTCATGGACAGCAATATCCTTCACTGTTGTTTGCAAGGCATAAGCTGACGGCAGGTCACACCACTGCAACAATACATTACACTATCAGTGTCACAATGAAACATGTTACAGCTGAATAACTATCAAATATGCACCTTTTCTGTTAATTAACTCCCTCTTGTACTCACTTTTTTTTTTTTAAACACAGCAACAACAATGATATAAGAATCTAATGAGTCACACTCTTCAAAGAATGAAAGCAAATGATACTCGAAGTTAAAAGGAAGAAATACTTGTAAAGTAAAATAACTATTACCGAAAGAGTCAATAGCATCATTTCAAAATTGGAACTCCATCTCTTTATCACCAATGGTTTCACTCATATCTCATAGATAGGAAACAGAAAGTTGAAATCAATACAACTATGAAATCTGCATCGACATGGGTAACTATTAATAATGAAATTCCTCAAGGATCAATATTAGGTCCCCTACTTTTTCTAGTGTTTATAAATGATTTTGCCCCCCTAATAAAAGATATAGGTCATCCCATATTATTTGCAGATGACACAAGTATAGTAATTACAGCCAATAACTCCAACACATTCCAATCTTCAACAGAAGAAATTCTCTTCAAAATATGTGACCGGTTCTCAGTCAATAAATTGTAACAAAACTAACATAATTCAATTTAAATCCTGTCCAAATTCAACGTCGCAAATTTCTAACGCAATAATTAACAATAGATCCCTATTAGAAACAACAACAACCAAATTTCTTGGTTTAAAAATCGATAATGTGTTAAATTTGAAAAATCATATTAAAAAAATTAGCCCCAAACTAAATTCAGCATGTTTTGCTATTAGATCTATGCAAAAGATAGTAAATATCAATACCTTAAAAACAATATACTTTGCATACTTCCACTCGTTAATGAGTTTTGGAATAATATTCTGGGGAAATTACACAGATAGTAACAATATATTTCTATTACAAAAAAGAGTAATTAGAATAACAGTAGGTGCCAAATCTAGGGAATCGTGTAGGACTATTTTAAAAAAACTACAAATAATGCCCATGGCTTGTCAGTATATCTTTTCGTTAATAATCTTCCTCGTATGTAATTGCGAAAACTTTGTAATTAATTCAACATTTCATAGCATAAATACACATAAAAAAATGACTTTCATACTCCATCGGCAAGTCTATCGTGCTATCAAAAAGAAGTGCGTTATATGGCAGTAAAAATTTTTAATAGCCTCCCTATCGATATAAAAAATGAAACTCAAAACATAAAATAATTTAGGGCCAAATTAAAGAAGTACGTAATTTCTCACACCTTCTATTCTGTAGGTGAATTCATGACATTCAATAACACTTCGTGAAATTGATACTAAAACTATGTGTTGTATATATTTCATCTGGACTGTGACTATAAATTAAGATTTTATAATAGTATTAAGTTTTTTGACTTGTTCCATATTCTAGCTGTAAGCATGTATGAATACCATGGAATGTTAATAAATACAATACAATACAAAAGAGGCACTAGGGGTAAACACATAACAAAAGTTTCTTACTAAACTAAAATGAGTTGACAACTGACGTTTGCTGAGTATTTGTTTGTGAAACATATGAAGATCACAATCATTTCTGTTTACTGTTACACAGTAATCCTACCCTGCTGCCAAATTCAAATTATTGGTTTTTTCAACATTTTCACCTGTGTTTGCATTTATGCTTATCAATGTGAGTTTATTTTTGAAAATATGACATTACACGACTTGTTTATGCTACAACAGAATTTATTTTTTAATAATAATAATGATGATGATGATGATGATGATGATGATAATAATAATAATAATAATAATAATAATATGAACTGCTGCCACGAAATCAAAAGAAAGATAGCTATGGCAAAGGAAACTTTTAACAGAAAAAGGCGCAACTTCTGCGGACTTCTGGAAAAAGATCTAGGAAGAGGCTGGTGAAGTGCTTTGTGTGGGGTGTGGCATTGTATGTAGCAGGAACATGGACATTACGACGAAGCGAAGAGAACCGAATAGGAGTATTTGAAATGTGGCTGTGGAGAAGAATAGAGTGTGTGAAATGGACAGAAAAAATAATGTATGAAGCTGTACTAGAAAGTGTGAGTGAAGAAAGAATGATGCTGAAACTGATGAGGGAGAGAAAAAAGGAATTGGTGGTGCCACTGGCTAAGAAGAAATAAATTACTGAAGGATGCACTGGAAGGAATAAACAGGAGAAGAGTTCGGGGCAGAAGAAGATATTTAATGATATGCAGCGTCAAGAGGAAGGCAGAAAACAGGAAAGCTTGAAGAATGCTTGGTTTGCAGTGAAAGACCTGTCCTAGGACAGAAAATTTTGAATGAATAATAATAATAATAATAATAATAATAATGATAATAATCATCATCATCATCATCGCCATAATTAATAATATTCTTGTTATATATGTCTTCATATACTCAGCATTTAAGTTCACTACCAAACTTCCAAATTATTGTTTAAAAAGGTAATTTCAACTTCCTTCATAAACATATTATGAACGTTACCTGCATGATTTAGCAAAACACTGACCAACTCTACTCTAAATAAAGGCAGAACTATTTGAAAATTTGTGACTGACTGGTCTCAACAAATATGAAGCACCTATTGATAATTTAATGAAATTTAGCCTACTAGTTCATATGTTGGTAAAACAAAAAAAAAAAAACATATTTGTGGCATTTTCTTCAGATTGCCTATACAAATTGAAGAACAACGTAACACTCTGATTCTATTTTTCTAGAACTCCAGGAGAATCTGCACAGAAATATTCCCCAGATTCATAGCTCAAGTCTTAAAACTGATTACCTGTTTTTCCAACGTTATTTTGCCAGCTTGACCAAAGACATATTTTCTGCCAATCATGTTTGCTGCATGCACCAAGATGTTTGTTTCTCCTATATTCACACCCATCCGGTTAGCATAACTGTAAAACATAGTGTAACATATATTTTCTCTTCAACAACTTCACATGATTATAATAAAAGTTATCACATATGTAATTAATACTAAGTATTGCTTTAGAATTTTCATATGGCTGCAAAAGGGTATTTGTCGAATACAGGGGGGGAGAGCCATTAATCCTTCCCATTGAAGGCTTTAAGGAACCAACCTGGACAAATACCCAATGTCCCATCCCTACCTTCCCGTGGTGCAGCTGTTAGTAAGCATAATTTTACAAGCTGAACTAAAGGGAGGGGCTACTCATCAATTAGCACTGGTCAGCTTGATGAGTTAATGACCGAATTTGGTATAATTTTCCTCTATTCAATACCTAATTCCCTCTTTACCCTTTCCTATCCAGTCTTCTGACTGAACTCTTACTTTCTTTGACCCCAATGGTATTAGAGCATTCGAGGCCTAGGGGTTCATTTCATTTTCCTTCCTACCCTTTCTTCTTTTCTGTTCCTAGTGCTGACCTGCGATGGCACTAAAATCGTCCTCCAGTGGCTTAAGGAGGAAAAGCTGGTGATCAACAAGATCTCCCAACTAGGTCTAGTAGACTCATCGACCAACAGCAGGTGTGGTCCTCCAGACATTCTGTGGGTTGTGTGTGGATGAAGTAGCCACCAAAACGTTAAAATATGGTGTTCACTTAAATCAGCTACAACTTGCCATTTAACCACTCCAATATGAAATGAGTACCATTAAGGTACAATTATCCGAAGGTAAAATAGTCTCCCAATCGGATCTCCAGGGAGGGATACTTTAATGGTACAGAATCAACTAAACATCTTACAATGGAATGCTGGTGGTATAACATCAGTTACGATGACAATATCTTTGAAAAATATTGGAGTGCAAGAGATCAAATGTTTGGCATTAGAAAACAACATCAACAACAGAATTTTTATGTAACATAGCTAGGTACATAAAGTAACTTTGTACTGCTCAAAATTCACTATATCTTATTTCTCAAATTAAGTTAAAATAAAGCCATCAATTTATTACAAAATAATCTAATATTTATTTTAGAAGATCACATTAAATGTGGGAGAAAGCAATGTTATCTCAAACAAAAACATGTTCCTTAAATATATCACAGCAGCAAATGACAATAGCATGATTACCATACGATTCATACTTCAAGATTATTTATTATAATTTTAATGTATAGGTAAGATATGTGTCTCTTTCTTTAACAAAATTTCTTCCACTAAAGAATATTTCTGTTAACTATTTGATTTCATTGCACTGATATTTGTCTTTACAATTTTCTTGAAAACCTTCAGCAAAACAGTGCATGTTCTTTGAGGTGTATCGTACAATGAAAATAATAAAAAGATCCATTTTTAACAAATAGAAACGAATGATTATAGAACTGTGGCATACCTCTTTCTAAATTAAGTCAGTTCTAAGAACTTACTGCTCTTGGATCCCCTTGCGCTGCAGAGCCCACTGATTTGAAGAAGTACCCTTCACTTCCTCAATGACAAACCGAGACTTCGTTCCTGTATCTTCTTGCAATCCATACCGGAATTCCTTATTTGACACAGCTACCACCCTATAATTAAATATACCATAAGACAAAGGTTCTGCAACATATGGAATACAAATAGCACAAATTTAATGAACAGTACTGTTTTAGTTTTAATTTGATGAGAAAGCAGCCAAAAGTTGAACTGTTGCTCTTTTCTAAAACCACCTTATGTAGTAAACTAAGACTTTTATCATAATTCTGCTAAATTTGGAGAGTTTATGTAAGGCATCTCTAAAGCAGAATTCATAATCCTCAATGTTTCAATGGTTGGTGAAAATAAGTACTGGAGTGACATTTGATATGGATGAAATATGGCCAGTAAATATTACCTGTAGCCCTCTCATTCAGAGAAAGGATTCTTGTAAATTACGTAAAACACTGAACAAGCATCTTTGCTTCCCGTCTAAAAACAGTTATGGTAAGGACTTTTATTGCCATTCAAAATCTTTATTCTTGGCTGGATTTCTATCTTCGAACTTCATACCTAATGGTGACCATAATAATTGTTTGCCAACTGAGGATTATTAAGTTAAACTTTTGGATGGCATACCGGTATTTGATTTATACATGTCCACACTTGTGGAGTAACAGTCAGCGCGTCTGGCCGCGAAACCAGGTGGCCCGGGTTCGAATCCCGGTCGGGGCAAGTTACCTGGTTGAGGTTTTTTCCGGAGTTTTCCCTCAACCCAATACGAGCAAATGCTGGGTAACTTTCGGTGCTGGACCCTGGACTCATTTCACCGGCATTATCACCTTCATTTCATTCAGACACTAAACAATCTAGATGTTGATACAGCATCGTAAAATAACCCAATAAAATAAAAAAAATTCATTTATAAATAGAGTGGAAAGGGATTGAATAGAGATTTTGACATTTAATCAGAGAAATGAGTTAACATGTAAACAGATTCTGAGAAAAGTATCATTTTTAGTCGAATTTTGGAATATATATTACAGGAAAATGAGAGATGTTGGAGAGGTGGTGATGGAAGATTTTGTAGAGCAAGAACAAACAAGTGTGTTCTTTACTGGTTTATTGTGTAACACTGAAGGTTGGGCCGTAATTGCATTGAAGATCGGTAATAAAGTGTGTGACAGGAAGATATGGTAACTGTACATTCAGTAATAGTAGAAGCAAGACTAGAGCGAGATAGAGGAAATGCACAGCCACCAATGTCCCTTTGTGAGGCATGAGATTACTGAACCTTTCGTGCAGTTAAGTACATAATTATTATTATTTTTTTTTTATCCAATGCCACCAGGTTGTCTTTCGACATTTCTGGTCTTCTCTCCTGGCCGTGGCTTAGTTGTAACCCACTTCTGAGGTTGGGGCGCCTGGAAGGCAGAGTTACATTACCCCGATGATGTGAATGGATGAGTATGATAATATGGTGCCAGGAGAGGTCTTAAATCTAAACTTAACCTAAATTCCAGACCATGGACGAACACAGGAATAATCCCTTTAAGGAAAAATTCCTGTGCTCTAACCGGGAATCGAACCCGGGACCTCATGAACTATAGCCAGAAGCTCTGACCACTAGACCGGTGCCACTCGCCAGAAACTCTGTAATATTCCCTGCGCCCGATATATTTTGTAAAAAAAATTGTATCTCTGACAAAGTTATTTGCGTCAGAATAACTTTTATGCACATTTTGGCCCCAGATATTTCTTCTTTATCACAAATTTCAATGTACTGTTTCCTTCCTTCCCCTCTACCTTTCCACTCAAAACTGGAGCACAAATTGTTGGCACTGAAAATTGCCTTTTCATAAGCGTGATGATGCTCATTCCACAAACACAGACAAAATAAGTGAAATAATTTATAAAGATTCAGGAAATTGATTTTCATTAAAAGCGGAAAATTATTCTTTCTGTCTCTGGGCATTTAAGCTTCGTGGCTACCGCACCAAAACCCAGTAAACTATCACGAATGATTTTATCTGATAATCTAAACTGTTACGTAGGTATATAAATCATTCGCTTACATTCGTACATAATTATAATGAGTTGCTTGCGATTCAACCATTACTGTTACAGTATGGAACAATTGTAACAATGTTATCATCTGTTCACCTTTGTATAAATACCTCAAAAAGTCCCACAATGATAATGGACTTTCATGTTTAACCTTCTCCATGATTCATCTCTCCAAAGGATTTAAGATTTCATGATATCTATTGCTTATTTCTATAATTTACTTTTTATCACTTGATAACTCTGGAAGTGTCATTCTTATAAAAACTTGACAAATGTAAAAGAGATATCAATTGATAGTAATAACTCACTTAGCCTCCACAAGATGAGGCCATCCAACATAGAGGGAGTTTCCCAAAAGCTGAGTGGCCACTTCTTTGATGTCTGGTTTCCCTTGGTCGACAATTTCCAGGATCATGTTGTATCCCTGACTTGGCTGCTCGAACACCTTCACCTTACATTTGTGTAGTGATGCCTGTGTAAAGCAGATAACAAATGTGTTGGAAAAAGTTGTCACTAATTTGTTTCTAAAAAGTAAACTTAATTAACTTTAACAAAAGGACGTCTTAAACAAGTAGATTATTACCAGTATTTAATTACTAAGAAGAGAAATTGAAAATTATTCTTGAGAATGCTTAGTATATGCAAACGAATATGGATCTTACTACTAAGTGTTCATTTCAAAGTGTGTCATGACGTCACTGTTGTGAGTCAGCGATTTGAAGCGAGTTTCAGCTTTTATGTCAGAGAAGGCGTTCAATCTGAACTTGAGAACATGTACAGTATGACTTGAACGTCGTAGCAACAGATGGCGGTCTGTACAGTCTGTGTGCTACCATAACCTCGTTCGAACTGTGTTTTGCACGGGCAAGTCATACGCAGGGTATTTGTTATCATCGGTTGCGTACGGCAACTTTCCACAACACAAATCAAATGCTCCGTGTCCATGTTGACCGTCGAAGTTAATGTCAACAAATACTGTACGTAAGTAATCGTCTTAACCCTCTCCCCATACCCCGACAGTAAGAAAAAAACTCACCCCAGTACATGTTTCCAAACAGTTCACATTCCTGCCACTACAGGCGTTACCGTACGTATCGGTAAGTACTCTTCAGAATGAATGCCGTACTTGCTAGGCAACTTCTCTGGCACATAGGTAATACGCCTCTGCAGAAGTGTAGGAAGATTGAATTCTCTAGGCTCATCGGCTAGCCACATAACTTCATACAGCGAGTCATGACACACTTTGAACTGAACACCCAGTAGTTATTTTTTATAATCAAGTATAATATAAAAGAAAAAGAGACTGAAATGAAATAATATCAATTATGTTTTGAATTAAAACACTTATCCTTTGGTCAAACTTTATATGCACTGAACAATGTGGACAATACATGGAGAAGCAGGCTGGTCCCATGGTTATTCAATTGTGTAGCACATCATGTTTAATGTCTCAGTGTCATGAAAATATTATATTCTAAAAATATGAAATAGTAGGGAATACTTTACAAGACTCAAGTCTTTCTCTTTCTTTAAAGCATCATCAACACTAATTAAGAAGAACAGGAAGATCTCATGTGACAAAAATTCTAATAACTTCAACTAATTAAGGGAAGAACAGTATTAATTGCTCTACATACATTGGAACTGCTGATGGAGAAATCGTTGCAATAAGTGAATGTCTCAGGAATCTTCTATTTCACATCAATAAATTTAAGAATGCAGTTATATTGTCAGACTCCAAAGCAGTCTCTAAACACACACCTTCATCTCAAACAGCAGAAATAACTAAAATCTCTCTCAATTAATATCACTCAATAAAAGAATTGTATTTCAATGGATACCATCCCATTGTGGAATCCTGGGAAACGAGAATGCGGATGCTTTAGCAAAGAAGGGCAGCACTGCTACTTACAGACCTGTTACTAAATCTACGTATTACTCTGTGAAGAGATTTATTAAATCTACATAGACTTCAACAAACAAAATTTGATAACTCAATCTCAAGGGAAAAAATGGAACTCTCTGCATCATAATCCACAGTTGATTGCAGCTGCATTTAGATTGGCAACAGATCATGATTGTTTGGCCAAACACCTGCATAGAATTGGAATATATCAGTCCCCTAACTGCCCATTGTGCAACTCAAACCAAGAAATGGATTCGGAATACCTCAAAATCTGTGCTTCAGTGGCTGACCATGATAATATCTTTGAAAAATATTGGAGTGCAAGAGGTCAAATGACTTTATTGTCAAACGCCTGGCATTAGAAAACAACAACAACAACATTGGAACCGCAGACTATTTTTGAAATCAACTTTAAGACTACCGGTATCTTCATTTTTCTTTTTTTTTTTTGAAAAGACAATTACACAATATACTGAAGTCCACCGGCATAGCTGACACGGTTGAGGCACTTGCCTGCCAAACTGAAGTTGTGTTTGGCACGGGTCTGATTCCCACTTGGACTGATTATCTGGTTGGGTTTTTTCCGAGGTTTTCCCAACCATAAGGGAAATGTCAGCGAATTCTCGGTCTCAACTCATCAAATATCACCTATCATGCTAAATAATCTCGTAGTTGATACAACGTCGTTAAATAACAAAGTAAAAAAAAAACAAACAAACATACAGGAGCAAAACAAATCAAATAAAAAACAAATATAAGTTCTGTTTTCAACAAGGCATTTTCATACTATATTACTCACAGTGTGGGCAATATGTTTCATTGTTGGAAAACCTGGGAAGTAGACGTCAAGCCGCACATTGGGACACAGTCCCTTAACCAGACGGTTACGATCAACATGGATGTCTTCTCTTGTTGCTGTAACAGCCTTTGCGTGATTGCTGTTCAGTGGGGGAAAGTAGTGTGGCGCTTCATAAGGACCTGAAACAATACAACATATAATATGAACAAAAAATCTTTGAATATGCCTGCATACTTTGTATCAGAGATTTCTGGCAATTGGAATGTATAGCAAAAATGCATTATTTCTGAATTTACATTGCAACATGTTAAGAATTTAAATTATGCACAAAAGAAGTTAAAAGAAAAGTGATTAGCTGACGAAAATAATTTAGTCAAATTAGTGGAATAATTTAGTCAAAAGTGCACAAAAAAAACTTAAAAAACAAGTGTTTAGCTGACGAAAATAATTTTGTTAAACGATGCACAAAAAAGTTAAAAACAAGTGTTTAGCTGACGAAAATAATTTAGTCAAACAATACACAAAAAAAAAGTTATAAAACAAGTGATTAGCTGACGAAAATGATTTAGTTAAATGATGCACAAAAAAAGTTAAAAACAAGTGATTAGCTGACAAAAATAATTCAGTCAAACAATGCACAAAAAAGTTATAAATCAAGTGATTAGCTGACAAAAATAATTTAGTCAAACAATGCACAAAAGAACTCATAAAACAAGTGATTAGGTGACGAAAATAATTTAGTCAATGAGTCGTTCATTAAAAGTTACTTCTTGTTATTATAGATTGAGAATTTTCAATAAAAATTTTAATTACTTGTGAAAATTATATACCTATACGCTGATTAATTATTATTAATGAAAACAGTATTATAACTTTCTTTGTATTAAACCAAACAATCCAATCAGATTCATTATTTCTAAGTTACAGTCCCTGCCTAAAACTTTAACAATTTAATGAAAAAGAAATGAATAAAGAAATTCTATTCCTCATAAATTCGAAGAGATAAATACCAAAAATTTTACTAAGATATTTTTCACAAATAGAAAAAAACCAGACACACACTACATTAATTGTAAAAGAAAATATAAGAACTTACAGCCACTGAAAAAGAAACTAAAATGAGCATCCAGAAATCGCCAGTCTCTAACTTTTAACAACTTCTTTAATTCTTTGGCTAAACCATAAGAAAAATAAAATTGTCGTTCATAATTTCCTTTGTAAAACAAGTCTGAAACTATATTTAACTCAGTACAGGTACTACAGTATATTGTTAGATATTTATTTTCTTCTACAATGGACAAAACTTATTTACTCCAATGAAGGGTAACAGTTTGATTCAACACTGAAATGCAAGATGGTGCATGAAGAATCTCCAGATGGCTGAGTAATAGCCCGGATCATATATATAACAGATTGCTTAGCCTTATAGGCTTTGACAGTAACAGCTTTTATCAATTTCAGTATGCTGCCATCTAGCTACTGAATAAGAAATCACGTTATAACTCTCATTTGAATTGCATGGAGCAACTGTACTTCCATCTAGTGTTTGTTTCCAATCGATGGTGGCGATCCTGGTTGTTGTTCTCTTCCACATATTACTGTTTTTAACATGGGGCTGGCCAATCTGTTATATATGTATATTATTTTAATGTACCGAAGTACATATGATATTTCCATGCAGATATTCTGTGTCACCATATGATGAAAGAGTAATGGAACGGAGAAAAATTCTCTCCGGCGCCAGGATTTGAACCTGGGTTTTCAGCTCTACGTACTGATGCTTTATCCACTAAGCCACACCGGATACCCACCCCGGCGCTGGAGAGAATTTTTCTCCGTTCCATTACTCTTTCATCATATGATGACGCAGAATATCTGCATGGAAATATCATATGTACTTCGGTACATTAAAATAATATATATGATGAAGTGATTTAAGACGGCGCTTATTCCGTCGGATCCCAGCCAACTAGTCACTCATAACAAGTGCACCTCAGCACAAGTGTGGACTCCAGTCCTACGTTCATAGATATCTATGACGTAGTGCAGAGGGTGGCTATTATAGTCCGGATCAGCTTACTTAATACCCTAAGGGTGAAACCTAACAATTTTTCTACTATTACTAAATATTCTAGTGGATTATAGTGATTTTCTAGCTCTCAAGTTGAATTTTCTTTCACCAACTTCGTTTCGAATTTCGGGTACTGACAAATACTACAACTGGCAGTTATTTTCTAATGTTATGTTGGTAGCAATGATTTCGGTTTACAGTACAACAAACTGATAAAAACGCAAGTAAATAAATACATTTTTAGGTTAGGTCTCATTAATCGTAAATTCTTTAGTCAAAGCAATAAATTTCATGTTGCCTGACAAAATAAATTGTAATACTAGATCATACTAATCCTAATTACCAATATAATAAGCGAGAAGAACAGAAGGAAAATATACTATTTTATAAATAAATTATTGAACCATTTAGGAAACACGTCGCAACATAAAGATGGAAGTGACAAATAAGCAATACATTGTTACTGTTAACACTATGTTGTTATTATTATTATTATTATTATTATTATTATTATTTTAGTACGTAGCATTGTGATTTTACCCTCTTTGGTGATATCTGGTACTGGTATTAGTTGGCAACACTGAAGAGACGGCCAAATTTTAGGAACTGCTCTTACGTGATCCTCACTATAGAGGGAACCCAAGAGTTGGAACTTAATCTGAGATGATTCTGTCCGGTGCTGGGGTGGGTATCCGGTGTGGCTTAGTGGATAAAGCATCAGCACGTAGAGCTGAAAACCGGGGTTCAAATCCCGGCACCGGAGAGGATTTTTCTCCGTTCCATTACCCTTTCATCATGTTATATATGTGATCAGGAGTAACAACAACAAATAAATCAAATAAATTAGACTGTAGATCACTATTCTTAAAGTTATGAACCACTTCAACTTTGGAAACAAATAATAACAACAAGGTTCAAATAATTCATTAAAAAACTAAGTCATATGAATTGCAATGAAAAAGATAATTTTGCATAAGAGATAAGTTAACTTATAAAAAATGTCATACCCAGATCTTCTTCTGTGTATGTATAAATACACATGGGACCATGACTGTTGCGTTTCTTTTCCTCAGGTGTCAATAATGCATCACAAGGAGCCATGGCTTCCAAAAGTTTCTCCTATGAAATACAAAAACAATAGTAAATAAGCCATTCTAATTTGCAAATAAAGAGCAAAAGGAAAACTAGTTATTACTTACTCTTAACTGTAGTCAGTATTCGTTTTTATTCTCAAGTCACGAAAGATAATGGAGAAAAAATGGGAGTATAAGGGTACAGTGCATCAGTTATTCATAGATTTAAAAAAGGCATATGACTCGGTTAAGAGAGAAGTTTTATATGATATTCTTATTGAATTTGGTATTCCCAAGAAACTAGTTCCATTAATTAAAATGTGTCTCAGTGAAACGTACGGCAGAGTTCGTATAGATCAGTTTCTGTCAGATGTGTTTCCAATTCACTGTGGGCTAAAGCAAGGAGATGCACTATCACCTTTACTTTTTAACTTTGCTCTAGAGTATGCCATTAGGAAAGTCCAGGATAACAGAGAGGGTTTGGAATTGAACGGGTTACATCAGCTGCTTGTCTATGCGGATGACGTGAATATGTTAGGAGAAAATCCACAAATGATTAGGGAAAACACGGGAATTTTATTGGAAGCAAGTAAAGAGATAGGTTTGGAAGTAAATCCCGAAAAGACAAAGTATATGATTATGTCTCGTGACCAGAATATTGTACGAAATGGAAATATAAAAATTGGAAATTTATCTTTTGAAGAGGTGGAGAAGTTCAAATATCTGGGAGCAACAGTAACAAATATAAATGATACTCGGGAGGAAATTAAACACAGAATAAATATGGGAAATGCCTGTTATTATTCGGTTGAGGAACTTTTATCATCCAGCCTGCTGTCGAAAAATCTGAAAGTTAGAATTTATAAAACAGTTATACTACTGGTTGTTCTGTATGGTTGTGAAACTTGGACTCTCACTTTGAGAGAGGAACAGAGATTAAGGGTGTTTGAGAATAAGGTGCTTAGGAAAATATTTGGGGCTAAGAGGGATGAAGTTACAGGAGAATGGAGAAAGTTACACAACACAGAACTGCTTGCATTGTATTCTTCAACTGACATAATTAGGAACATTAAATCCAGACGTTTGAGATGGACAGGGCATGTAGCACATATGGGCGAATCCAGAAATGCATATAGAGTGTTAGTTGGGAGGCCGGAGGGAAAAAGACCTTTAGGGAGGCCGAGACGTAGATGGGAAGATAATATTAAAATGGATTTGGGGGAGGTGGGATATGATGATAGAGAATGGATTAATTTTGCTCAGGATAGGAACCAATGGCAGGCTTATGTGAGGGCAGCAATGAACCTCCGGGTTCCTTAAAAGCCAGTAAGTAAGTCACGAAAGGTTAAAATACAATATCTCAGCACCTCGTCAATAGTGTTACAAGGAGTAGTGAAGTGCATTCCATAACCTGCCCTACTCAAATCCTATTCTCACCTTCCTGTTGTGCAACCCGTTTTTAACAAACATGGCTCTGGGGACTGAGTCACAGCGGTATAACTCTTCCATAAAAAATGGAGGAAATGCCATTTCAGCATGCTGACCTGCCATGGCATACATAAGTATCCAGTGGCGGCTGGTGACCAAATTATTCGGCGGGGCACAACTTAAAACACTAATATTGGATTAATTGAACCCATAGGTTCCTCACTACACGAACATAGCCTTGCCATACTGAATAATTGCTGAAAATTTCAATAGCAAAATGTAAATATAAAGAATATATACACTAATCTTTCTATTTATAGATGAAGTCCATTCTTCGATCTTTAGTTCGAACAAATACTTCAATAATTCGCTGGTTGAAGTTAGGAATCAAACGCACCATTTTACTCTTAACTGAAAGCATTGCTAATGCTGTCAGTCTTTCTTGGCGCGAACTCTGTTGTCGAAATCTAATTGCCTTCCAATTAGTTCACTAACTTTATTCATATTGAAATGATCAAATTCACAAGCACTCAACGGACACTAATATAACTAACTTCCCTCTTAAAATAGAAAAGAAGAGAATTTTTAATAACACTCAGAATTTTATTATTGCCGCTACAAATACAAACGCAGTAACCGATAACATGTATTTCGTACGGTTGTCAATGTTGCCAACACTCTTACTAAAAAAAAAGCAGCCTACCATAATTCTGAATATAGCTAAACTTCTATATTAACATTGTTAAACGGTTTAATTTTAATAGCTAAATTAATCGGAAAACATAGTAAAGCATTACCTCTTATATGAAATACAGCAATTATAGTAACTAAAAAAACTAGATCTAGCTATAGAATAGCTAAGCTGGCAACTCAATTGATTCTTCGGGCCATGACAGTGTTACCATCATAGTTCTATACATAACGCCTTCCTCATCTGTGGTCTACATTTTAAAACCATTTGCGCATGTGTACAGAATGGCCACACGAATGACTGAGTCCTGGACGACGCTTCCCCTCTCATCTTCTCGATCCCCGCATCCATCACCTCACACCGCTCTCTTGCACTTGAAACTCTGAGTAGTTGTGCGCATGTGCAAAGGATGGACACTAGAACTACAGTGCCCGAGACAGATGTTCCCACAATTTCATTCGCTCGACGTACCGGTAGCTGAAGGCATTCACATTTCACAGTATGTTTATACCTGAATGGAAGCTCTTAAATCATTAAGTTTTGAGCGGATAATTTTAAGCAAAAAAAATTTTTTTTTTTTTTTTTGAGAAAATAAAACGAATGGGAGGGCATGTGCCCATGTGCCCCTTAACGCGAGCCGCCACTGTAAGTATCCCCTAAGTGACGAAGAAAGAGTTGTCTGACAATCTTCCTGGCTAGGTCATATGGACCAGCTAACCAACAGCATGTGTGGTCCTCCAGTTTGGGGGTTGTGTACAGGTGATATAACAGCCATAACATAAAAATATGGCGATTACATTAAAACGGTTATACTTTTTGCTACATCACTCTCCTATATTGGAGAGCAAGACAGTTAATGGTTTTATTGTCAAGAACTCTATATTAGTTAACATACCTCGTCAATAAAAGGTATGAGAACAACTGCTTCCCATTCTTGTTTCTTGCCGTTAAGATCAGTCTTGAAGTCAACAGGGTAAAAGCGAAAAATGGGAGAATCTTTTTCCACCATCAGTTGCTGGTAGGGTACTGGTAGCAGCTTCTTGCTGTAGACAATGTTAAAACACAATTTTACAATTTTACTCCATACTATTTTTTATTAGAAACTTTCCTCATTATAGGATTGCCACGAGGACAAAGTATAGCATAATCCCTCGTAACCGGCACCCAAATAACCTGCAATACCAAAACAACGGCCCTTATGGTTGGGTAAAAAAAAAAGTTTAAACTGGCCAGATTGCCACAGCCTGGGCCATCAGTTTTGCCACATTAAGAAGTTCACATGAATATTCGAACCTAAAATTTTATTTGTGTATTATTTGTGTTGTGTGATGTGTTTTAATAAAGAAAATTCACACAGTTTTTATGTTTTTTAGTTACGTTTGGGCCGTCATTGTTACCACATTAGGAAGTTTTCACAAACTTTCGTTTTCAGTGATATCCTAACCTAAAATTAGTGCAGTTGTGTTGTGTAATGTGTTTTAATAAAGAAAATCCACATAACTTTTATGTTTATTTAATTATGTTCGGGCTGTCAAGTGTTGCCACATTAGAAAGTTTGCACAAACTTTCGTTTTCAGAGATATCCTAACCTAAAATTAGTGCATTTGTGTTGTGTAATGTGTTTTAATTAAGAAAATTCACACAGTTTTTATGTTTATTTAATTATGTTCAGGCCGTCAGTGTTGCCACATTAGGAAGTTCGCACGAACTTTCATTTTCAGTGAATATTCGAATATGTAAATTAGTGCATTATTTGTGTTGTGTGATGTGTTTTAATAAAGAAAATTCACACAGTTTTTATGTTTATTTAATTATGTTCCGGCCGCCAGTGTTGCCATATTAGGAAGTTTGCACGAACTTTCATTTTCAGTGAATATTCGAACCTTGAATTAGTGTATTATTTGTGTTGTGTGATGTTTATAATAAGTAAAATCCACAGTTTTTATGTTTATTCAGTTAGAGAAATAAGCTTCAAATGGCTGAAGTTTCAACATTTGGCACCATGAAATACGAACTTTTTTTTTGTATATACTGGTATTTATTCAATTATCCGGAAAAATCTCGTATCTGGAACTAGCCTGGTCCCTTTGGTGCCGGTTAAGAGGGATTCTACTGTATATTCTAACAATTTATGTTTTTTGTGTAAAAGAAAATTAATGTTACACATATAAGTCTTATCAAAAACTAGTAACAATAAGAGTGACAAAGATTTATACAAATATACAAAGCAGAAATACAGAAATTTAAAGCTGTAAGTTATAACAATGATTTCTTAGAAGAGCTATGGATCCTTTAAGAGCTAACAACACAATAAATTTCAATTTATGGATTTTTAGATTCTGTGTTTGCCAAAGTAATTTTACAAAATGAGGAATAGTTCCTCTGGCTCCTATCACAAGGGCTATTACTTTGATTTTGCTAAGTTTATATTTTTCTAAATAATAGGGAATGGTGAGCTCGTGAATACTTTTCTTTTCTTTGTCAACATTATTAGGTTGAATGCTGTAACTTTTAAACCGAACAGTTGGGTCAATCATTAAGTCAATATCAGAACTGCTTTTATAGGCCAATATATCAATTCTTCTATTGCCATGTATAATTTTATATGGCCAATTTATCATTATGATACTCTTTAATAGTGTAATACTTTCAGTGTAACTTTTAAAGGGTTTCAAAACCAATAACTAAAGAGAAATTTGTCGCATTCATTATGACTGTTCACAAATAAAAAGCTGCACCAAGGACAAAACAGTTTTGGGACTTAAAAAAATCTTAAGTCTCACTCAGGTAATATATGTAACATAGTGACTATTGTTCACATAATGAAAGTAGTTTGTTGAACAAAACTGCATCAAGAATATTACAAAATTGTGTGCAAGCATTTTATGATGAAAGGAATAAAATTATGAGGATCTGTCACAATCTACATTAACTCTTTGTCATCAAGCATGATAAAGTCATAAATTACTGAAATCTGTGCACAGTACTGCTAAGCATCATCATCATCATCATCATCATCATCATCATCATCATCATCATCATCTTCCTAACAAGTATTAGGCCAAGTGGCCTGTTACGGTCTCAAACTAGAATTTTCAGTCCATCTCTTCTTTGGACGGCCTAGAGATCTTTTGCCATATGGATGGTAATGAAACAGTGCTTTTGGAATTCTGCATCGATTCATTTGTTCGAGATGACCCTTCCACTGAAGTTGATATTTGCTGATGAACTGCATAATGGGTTCTATTTGAAGTTCTTGCATTATGTCCTCATTTTTTTTATGATCCCAGCGAGTATATCCAGCTGTTGCTCTCATAAACCTCATCTCACTTGCTGTTATTCTACTGACATCTTTATTCTTCACAGTCCACACTTCGCTACCATAGCTTAATACTGGCTGTGCTAGGGTTTTATACAAGCCTATTCTTGTGTGTCTTTGTACTAGTGAAGGTTTCATGATTTTATTAATGATTTTATTTACATATTTTTTCAGCAATATCTACTTCATCATAAGGTGATAATGTATAGCCAAGATAAATGAAGGTATTTACTGCTAAGCAATTTCCTTAATTCAGTGATTCCCAAACTTTCAAAGGCAGAACTCACTTTGGGCGAGAATTTTTTGTGACCCCTCCCCACTACACCCCTCCCCCTACTACCGTACTGGTACCACAGTCTAGTATATATGGTCACGAAGCTCAATACGTAGTAAATATGCAAACATTAGATAGTTGCTCACCACTAGGATCACTAATATTGGCTCATTACAGGCAATGCAAAATAGTACCGGCACAGTCTATTGTTTCTAGCAACCTCAAAACTCAAGCTTCGTGACTGTACATAGTAGACTGTGCTGGTACTTAACCCCATTCCAAAAATACAAGTCCCTGTAAAATCGAAAACAACAACAATTTTGCTCAAAACCAATGGATACCATCAAACTTGTAAAGCACTGGTTCCTGCAAGACGAGAAATCGGAAGATGCAAACCTATATCCCAATTCTCTTTTGCTTCTTAGACTGACCTTCCTTGCTGATATATTTTTCGAACACTTAAACACTATGAATGTCCCGCGCCGTGGCGTCGTGGTCTAAGGCATCCTGCCTAGGACTCACATTATGGAATGCGCACTGGTTCAAGTCCTCATGGGGAAAGAAATTTTCTCATGAAATTTCAGCCAGTGTATGGGACCGATGCCCACCCAGCATCGCACTTGGGGAGCTACGATAGGTAGCGAAATTCGGTTGCAAATGCCAGTTATAACGGCTGGTAGGATCATCGTGCTAACCACACGATACCTCCATTCTGGTTGGATGATCGTTCACCTCTACTTCGGCATGTGGGCGTGAAGCCAGCAGCCGGCTGGTCGGTCTAGGCCCTTCACAGGCTGTAGCGCCACAGATTATTATTAAACACTATGAATAGCAAATATATATTATGTACATGAATGTTTGGCAATTATGCAAATGTGTTTTTGTTTTCTCTGCAACTGTATTTCTGGCAGTTTTTGTCTAAGACAAAAATATTTTGATGAAGCTGTATCATTTTTAAAATATGATAGTTGTTTTTCAAATATGACTGGCGAGAGGTTTCTCTTTGCAGTTGAAATCCTCTGCTCTGAATAGTATGCAAACTGCGAAACCGTGCACATATTTCAATAAATTTAAATATTACATTTGTTTCTCAATGCCCAGATCTATACAATGGTGTGATATTTAAGTCACCCCACAGCAGCAATCCCAAAATCTGCCAGATGCGGGCATTATGGTGGCAGACTCATTGTCATCATCTCTCTGATTGCTCTTTAGTATTGGGACAGTAGGAGACTGGTTGGAATGAAATTTAGAGAGAGGAGATTAATAGAGAAAATAAAAAAAATAATTAAGTAAATAGCAGGCAAACAAACTTGCCCAATCAAAGATGATGCTGAATATGTCTACCATTTTCTTAAGGTACCATACAGAATGACTCGTTTTATTTTACAATTACGAATTAAAAACAAGATGAAAACCCTATTTATTTGAAACAAATTGCATTAGAAATTATCAACACAAGATTCCCAGCTACACCGATGGCTCTAAAATTGATAAAAGCTTTAATAATACGACTGTTGCTGGAATATACAGTAAATTATTTTCTTCTTATATATCTCTCGGTCAAAATTCAACTTACTTTGATGGAGAACTTGAAGCAGTCAATTCTACATTAAAACAGCTTTTCTATTCCATTAACCTCTTTAACAAACCTGATATATTTAGTGATTCTAAATCAGCTATACAAGTCACTAATGCAAACACTTATACAATAAGCCTTGCTTCATTCACATTGCAATTAGCACGTCCGTACATGAGGTGGATACCTGGTATTTTCTTATTAAAATATATTTTGACCACAAATACAATAGCAAGTAACAAATACTAAGAAATCTCAATAGCAAATAACAAATCTCGAAGCTTCCACTATTTCTTATTTTCAGTTGCCAAGTGGCAATAATTAATAGATCGCCTCTCTCTTTTTCTTTCTTTACAAGGCCTAGTAATTTAAAGTTTGTTCCAGCACAGTTCAGAATCGATTCTGAACTGCCTGTTCATGCGCAGTGGCTCAATGTGTGTTCCAACAAGACTAGAACTGATTCCGAACCGATAATGAACTCCCAGTTCCCTATTCCAACATGCTTTAGAACTCGTTCAGAACGAGTAAAATTGGTTCTTGATTAAGAGCAGGAACTGGGAATTCTGAACTGTTGACGCATGCACAGATGATTTAATCTGAAGTTAAGGTTAAAATGATTCGAGACTAGGCAGGTTAAAATAAAAAATAGTCCATCATGAGTGATTTGGAAGGTTTTTTTTTTAGTAGGTTATTTTACGACACTTTATCAACATCTAGGTTATTTAGCGTCTGAATGAGATGAAGGTGATAATGCCGGTGAAATGAATCCGGGATCCAACACCGAAAGTTACCCAGCATTTGCTCATATTGGATTGAGGGAAAACCTCGGAAAAAATCTCAACCAGGTAACTTGCCCAACTGGGAATCGAGCCTGGGCCACCTGGTTTCACGGCCAGACGTGCTAGGCGTTACACCACAGGTGTGGACGATTTGGAAGGTGGTAGTGATATATTTTATAACGAATTAAGTTTGAAAGATGAATGTAATTTTATATGAGAAGAAACTCTTTTGTCATCCAGTCTGCTGTCAAAAAATCTGAAAAGTTAGAATTTATAAAACAGTTATATTACCGGTTGTTCTTTATGGTTGTGAAACTTGGACTCTCACTTTGAGAGAGGAACATAGGTTAAGGGTGTTTGAGAATAAGGTGCTTAGGAAAATATTTGGGGATAAGAGGGATGAAGTTACAGGAGAATGGAGGAAGTTACACAACACAGAACTGCACGCATTGTATTCTTCACCCGACATAATTAGGAACATTAAATCCAGACGTTTGAGATGGGCAGGGCATGTAGCACGTATGGGCGAATCCAGAAATGCATATAGAGTGTTAGTTGGGAGGCCAGAGGGAAAAAGATCTTTAGGGAGGCCGAGACATAGCTGGGAAGATAATATTAAATTGGATTTGAGGGAGGTGGGATATGATGATAGAGACTGGATTAATCTTGCTCAGGATAGGGACCAATGGCGGGCTTATGTGAGGGCAGCAATGAACCTCCGGGTTCCTTAAAAGCCAGTAAGTAAGTAAGTATGAGAAGGAACTCCAAAGACTGTGAAAGAACAGTTTAAGAAACGTTCCAATAACGTAAAATCCCAAACTAGTTTTGACACCATATACAACTGGTGCATGCATTGAAAAAATTTCAGTATTAGTTCGGAACACATTCTTAACTGCTTGTTGGAACAAACCTTTAATAAACATGACCCATTAACCACATCAAATAAAAAGTAAGCATATCTGTAATTGAAAAGCAAAGCGAAATTGACTATATTCAATATTTACATGAACTCTTTTGGTTTTAGTCTATCCATTCCCACATATTAGGTAACACTCTGTATAAATACTACCTTTCGACAATGCAAGAAAAAAGTGATCGTCAATTGTTTACTACTACAAAAAATGCAAATTGTAACCTAACATGTGATCACCTGGCTGCAGGCAAGACTGCTAACAGCTGCTGGAAAGGAAGAAATGGTGTTCCCATGTCAAAATTGAGCTCCAAGTCTTTGGAGAAGGTGCAGATGTCTGAGATATAGGGAGCATAGTGGTGTGGGTAGTACCATGACCACGAGCACACCCCGTTGTAGTAGTAATGCAGGTTCCACTGGATGGCACGCACATACCCATCTGCCTGCGAGCGCAGTACCTCACTGCAAACACATGTATAATAAGCATTATATTAACTAAATGCACAAAGACCACAGCACAGTGCCAAAACTAAGCACAATGACGATGATTTTAAGAAAAATAACAAAGCAAACTATTATAGAATTAGATACACTTAACATTGCTTGGAGGGTAGATACCAAGGACCAAATGTATTGCCAATCCTACTTTAGGTCATTATTTATCAATTGATTTAAGAGTCAAAAAAACTGACAGCATTACTATGTACTAGAGCTATTAATTTAATCCCTTACTTACAGTGATTATAGTCCGGATCAGCTTACTTCATAACCTAAAGGTGAAACCTAACTATTTTTTCCCCCATTACTACATATGATAGTGGATTATAGTGATTTTCTAGTTTGCAAGTTGAATTTTCTTTTAAAGACTTCGTTTCGAATTTCGGTACTGAGAAATATTACAACTGGAAGTGATTTTCTAACTGTTATGTTGGCAGCAGTGACAGCAGTTGTCAGTAGTGCAAATTCTGAAAATTCAAATTGTTCTAGATTTCTGAGCCGATTATTGGAAGCTAGTGAAATTTGAACATACTAATAATTAATTAATATTAATACACCAGTGGCAGTTCCTCAGGGGAGGGAAGGGAGGAACGTCCTCCACACATTTTCTTCTTTTGAAAGTAAATACCAAATAAAATATGTGCCTTGAAATTCGAGGAAGATTCGATAATTTTTAAATTCACAGCTATAAGAAAAACTCGGTTGATCGAGTTTTAAACGACGGGCGTTCATGTGGTGTAGAAAACTGTGAGAAAGATGCGAGATTGTCTGTGTGGAGGAAAGGCACTCCATTCCTCCTCTATTGTAGTTAACACACATAGACAACAGCGCACTAGCGGTCAGAGAAAGAAGCAGAGCTTTAAAGCAAGTAAATGAATGGCGAGGAAGGAAATCCTCCTCTGAATCGGTCATGGGCGGGAAATAGAAACCGACTGGTCGTGCAGCAAGCTCGCTACCGCTGCCATCTAACGATGTTGCATTCAACCGGACTATAACACATCTAGGAGGAGACACAACAAAAACAGTTTTAACGCAACGCTATGAAAGACACCATGTAAACTTTTTTTAAAATTATAAATCAAAAATATTATTCATTGCACTTCATATAGGCTACTATTCATGGTTTGAAACTTTCTGGATATTTGAAAGTTAAAGTCAGGTTTATGTAAAACAAAGAGGAAATAGTTCTACATAGTTGGCCCCTGAAATTCACTTCTATTCATTGTTTACTAGACAGGGCAACAACCAAGTTGTCAGTTTTGTACAAATATATTTGAAACTGAAAGTAGGTACTCCAAACTACATCATTTTTAACATAAAAAATTAATCGGCCACCGGCAGCTTTGAACAATAATGGTAGTATGACTTTACAAGAACTGACATTCTTCAAAAGCATGTGATACTGAACTTGTAAAATGTACATGTGGCAACACAGACCACGTGGGTGGGTGCAGTGTTCTCGCTTTCCTCAGATTATTTCCCATTCCCATTTCCGTAAAACGGTTCCGGTTATGAGTTAGTAGTTAGTCTCTTCGAACACGTGTGATGCTGTAGTGTGCTCGAAAAATGCTACGAGGTTGTGAATTTCCTCGTAATTGTTAATTTGCGCAATTATTCAACAATGAATGGAAGTGAAAACATAATATATTTTGGACAATTTAGGAAACTCAGTTTACAAGAACAGATTATTGCTATACAGAAGGGAAGGCCAACCCCAACACTACCTGGTCTTAAATGTATGTATGTAGGCTAATTTGTAGCATGTTTCATTCAAGAAGGTGTCATTTCGTGCTCTTAACTTCTTTCCTCCTCTTAAGAAATATGCAGGAGCCGCCACTGTAATACACAATAGTTATTTTATGTGCTGCGCTGCATTGTGGTTACAATTCAAGATTATAGTCAGGTAAGTGTAATAAATATAACATAGTTGGTGTGATACATGCACTTGGATAATCGATAGAAATACCATTTCACATTTTAATTAATTTCTTTCGTGTTTAGATTTTCATCAGAATAATGTAGCAAACAAAATAGATAAGAAATTAGAAATCCATTCCCCAGTGATTACAACCATTCAGCTCAGTGATTTTCTGCACAGATTAAGAAACAAAGGTTTCGACTCCCCCCTACTACCATTAATGCACAACACAATGTCAATACGGCGGTTGCTGTCGTGGTGCGATACAACGAACTTTTCTGTTCGTCATTTTTTCTGGTTATTATATGCTTATTTAAGTTGTGTTAACTCTCGCTAGTGGTTTTATATTTTATTTTATCCGTCTTAGTATTTATTTTATTATTGTAAATATTTTTGTTTTATCACCATTATTATTATTATTATTATTATTATTAATGAATTATTTTATATTACAATCTTTGTATCATTTCTGTTACGATTGTTCCATTATTATTATTATTATTATTATTATTATTAATGAATTATTTTGTATTACAATCTTTGTATCATTTGTCACGATTGTTCTATTATTATTATTATTATTATTATTATTATTATTATTATTATTATTATTATTATTGTTCTTGTTGTTGTTACTATTATTTCTATCATCAGCATTATTATTTGATCCCTGTAAAATTTATGTAGACTACTGGACTGCACCCGAGCACGAGCATATGCTCATTTTGGGCATCTATTCATATGTATTCATTTCAAATGTAAATTGTAAATAAATCTGAATTTGAATTTGAATGTCCAGTGTACAGTTGGATGTACGAAAACAAAAAACATGGACCAACAACAGTATGCAAAGGACAATGTCACCAGTCGGCACTGCATGTGATAGCTATAGGCATAAACCTCTTTGCAAACTTTAACATTTCAAACTTAAAAAATAACACCGTACTTCATTATACAAATATCAACAAATTTTCACACACCTATTGACAGTGTCATATTCCAATTTATTCATATAATAATCCTTCTTATGTTGCCGAAACTCCAAGTGAAACAGAGCATTGGCATTTGCCTCCTCATCACTCTCCTCTTCCCATTCATCAGGGTCGTCGTCATCTTCATCGTCACTCAAGGTCATCATGTCCACCTGCAGTTCCTGCTCTGTAGTCTGTATCAGGGCTGCCAAATCTGCATCTCTCACAGGTTTCTCCTGGCTGCTGTCATCCAGCATCATCATCTCCCCATTTTCTTTCGAATTTGTATTTCTGTACTAAACAGCAAAATAATTTATATTTAAAGCAGCATTGCATGTAATGAATTAATAATACAGTACAAATACGTGACAAGTTAATGACAAATAACTATGATATGTATATTTGGAATGCCACTAATCTGTACACAGTTTGTTCAGAGTCTAAGAAACTGAAAGGGGGCCAGTCGGAATTTATCTCTCACATGGTTGTAAAATATGTGCAGGTCATAAACAACCTTTTTCCTGCTTTAATATGTCTAAAGAAACTCTATTCTGCTGTCAAATTTAATCACTTGGTTTTTCTAACATTTTCACGTTTTTTATTTTTATTTTTCAGTTTGAATTTCTTTCTAGAAAAGGTGATATTGCACAAGCTGCCTGTACTGGACATTATTATTTACGTTGTTCTATAAACTTCCGAAATAAACTATTTTTGGGTGGTTCATTTATAATCCCTTATTTAAATTACTGTTGGAAGAATTCAAGTGTAGCAACAAATTTACTGTAATATTATTGTAGCATTTCAAATGGTCTACTAGTGTATTAAATACTATGAATTTCTAGTCTAGTGTTTTACTGTAAAGACTGTACTACAGTGAGGTTCTGACAGATATGTACATCTACTATAAGGCAGTACATCTCACTTGACGATATGTATTAGAGGAAGAAGAACTGTTTGTATACTTCTTAAGTCTAATTAGTAAAATGTGTTACTATAGTCCCGTCGCTCTTATTTCCGGGAGCAAATCACGTTGCAGGTCAGCTACATTTAAATGTGTGCATCTTCTCATTCGCTGCTGACGACGTTATGCACTTCCTAAGGCCTCGATAAATACTTAATATAATCGCCCGCCATTTTTGTTCTTTCGTTGGCGTTCGCAGAAAGCAACGAGAACGTTATTTGCAGCTCAATTACAGTGCGTTTGATTTATTATCATAGGAGCTACGACATGATAATGGTTAACAGTGCGGTAAATAGATTCCTCATCTGGTAGCTCGGCAACGAAAGAACAAAAATGGCGAACGATACTACCTATCTAGACTTTATAGAGCCTTCACTTCCTAAGGTGTAAGCAAAGAGGAGGAGTCACGCTGGAAATAACAGTGACGATGTATGCAACACAGGAGGAAAGGAACTGGCCACCCTATCGCATTATCTCCTGGCTTAGTTGCCTCATGAATGATGCCTTACTGGTGTCACTTATGAAGTTCCAACCTGTCTTCAGACAGTTGACTAAACAACAACAACAACATAAATGGACTCTGACATCTACAAGCAAAACTGGAAAAGGTGAAAATCTAAACAAGCAGTCTCCTTAAACTATTTATAATTTGCGTGAATGTTTTGAAGAAGAAAATATGATGAAAGTAATGCATCGTCTTGCAGCTGCTCTTGTTTACAATCAAGAGAGATGCGTTTAAAATCTTACTGAAAGCAGTTACTCTCATTTGAATAAATCACATCAATTACAAGCCAAAGTATTGGAAGGACATGAGTCAGATTCGAAGAGTACAGTTAGGAGTTTATTTTCTCTGTTGTCATTGTCATTTCTGTATCTGATTATTTTCTTACTCACACTATGACGTTCTTTACTTCCCAGTTGTCTTCCTGTCTTGCCCTGAAAGAATTTGAGATCAGCATATGTTCCTCTGAACTGTTCAAAATCAAATGCAGAGAGTTTCTCCATGTATTTCTGAAAGCGTTCCAAATTAAGTGTTCCTCCCTCATTTATATAACCTAAAATATAATAAAGAAACTTTAATATTACAGAACAATGGTGAATTATTTCAAGTAGAACAAGTATACTAAAATATTGTTGGCCAAAATTAATAAAACTATTGCACTACTTACAAATGACTGTAAAATTACAATAATTAACAATCCACCCGTCATTTATTGCAATTACTTCTATATTTCGATACACAAGAAATATTTATTTCAAATGGCAAGAATTTAAGAAGTAGTTAAGACTAGAGTTGGGCAACATGATTCTTTTTCAGAAGTCGATTCCAACGATTCAATCATACATTATGAATCAATTCTAACGATTCATTCATGATTCTTCCCAGTCTGTGATTCCAACTATTCTTTTGAATCGTCAACAAGTTCACGATTCTTCCCAGTCTGCAATTCCAATTATTCTTTTAAATCATCAACAAACGACTCACAGGACACTGCCCTTTGCAAACCACAGCTCGCATAGATGGCATGAGAGGTGAGACATTGGCAGAGTCCATGGACTCTGGACATTGGATGATCTTTTTCTCATAGGCTGGAACCATTCATCATGACCTTCATTAGTCTACATAGCATAGCCTAATTATTATCCAAGATAATGTTTCCTAATTACAATTTATCAACTCAACCTTAATATCAAGCTCATTTTTTGCATTACATCTCTATTTAACTATGCAAATTTGAGGTACTTGTTCATTATTCTTCACACAACAAATGCAGTATTTTGTTTCCACTCTTAACCCTTTCTCTAACCATTTATAACAGTATTTATTTCATAAGGGTTAGAAATCTTTGCTCATCACCTGTGTATTAGTGTGTCATCTATATCATCAGCTATTTAACCCAACCTTGTTAAAATAACGTAAATCCTTTCTGTCTGCTCACTCAGGAGCATTTGGCACGGTTCAGAAATGATCGCTGACAGGTTACCTCAAACAAATAGAATCGTGGGTTATGATACCATGCTGATTCGTTACTACTCTTTGAACAGTGATTCGTTAATACCACGAACCGATTCTTATGATTCTTTATTATTAGTCATTCGAATGAACGATTTGTTCATGAATCGACCCAACTCTAGTTAAGACCCTAAAGTTAAAATAAATGTAACCATCCTTTCTTATCAAACCAGTTATTTTTCTTTTAAGATAAGATGTTAATTCAAGATCTTCAGAATAATTTACAAGAGTATCTTCAGACAGTTTTTTTTAATTCTTCGAACAGACAGGCATACACATGTAACACAATGATTTTAACTTAGAAAGCAAAGCAGCACAAATGTAATGGCACAAGGCAGTTCTAGAAATCCTCCGAAATATTTAATTAGAAACGAGTGTATAACGAAACATTTTCGAAAAACTGTCTTCATCATAAAATGCACTGTTCATTTTATATCTATTTAGGTTTTACACTACACACACACAGTCGAGGAACTAGTGGTGCAAAGCTACCATTTGTGGAATTATGTCTGAATGTCTTTAAGGCCATATTCCATCTGGTCGGGGCAATAATAAATCTTGGACGTCCTGTGGTCCAAAGGCTAAACCTCATTAAATTTTAAACGTTTTATATTATGAATGTATAAACGCAGAACTGCACACATTGTATTCTTCACCTGACATAATTAGAAACATTAAATCCAGACGTTTGAGATGGGCAGGGCATGTAGCACGTATGGGCAAATCCAGAAATGCATATAGACTGTTAGTTGGAAGACTGGAAGGAAAAAGACCTTTAGGGAGGCCGAGATGTAGATGGGAGGATAATATTAAAATGGATTTGAGGGAGGTGGGATATGATGATAGAGACTGGATTAATCTTGCACAGGATAGGGACCGATGGCGGGCTTATGTGAGGGTGGCAGTGAACCTTCGGGTTCCTTAAAAGCCATTTGTAAGTAAGTAAGTAAGTAAGTAAGTAAGTAATAAAGGTTTTTAATTCCTTACATACAAAATGATTAATAAACAATAAAAATTGATTATTTACATTTGCTCTCAAAAACTACCTACATTCTCAAGTTCTTTACTCTAAAAAATAATTATTGTTATTTAGCCTGTAGTCTGTTTTATCTAGAAACTGTGTTCAAGTACATGTAATTTGTAGCGGTATAAATTCTTTCTGACTTACTCTAGTTTCAGTTGTCTTAAACACATGTAACTGAGTTCAAGGACTGCAATAAACAATCTAATCTAATCAAAGGTATTTACAGAGAACTGCTTCTTACAAAATACAGCCACACATAATTAAAAATAAGCATGCTGAGTCATTAGAAGAAGCTTTGTTTCAATTGTATGAATTTTGAGAAGTTGTTTTATATTTCGAATCTGCAATATTATGTAATCTTATAATTTATTGTCTTGTAATTCCCATACAAAGTTTGCATGATTAAAACAAAACGTTTTAAACAAAGTGTTCAAAATTGTTTTAAACACTATAAGCATTTTGACACTTGATTAATTTTCATTAAAAAGAAACTTAACACAGTCAACTACTTATAATTCGCGTGCAATTAATTTGTGATCCTTTTTTGGTGTGGTGGGGGGGGGGGAGGCCAATTAATGTTGTCATTTTCTTACTCCATTTACGCCCTCTTCCTAACTCGTAAAAAATTTTAAACCTGGTTGGTTGGTTGGTATCCAATGTGCTATTTTGGCATTTAAGCCTAGCTCTCTAGCTTCTTGCAGTGTAACATAAGTTGCCTCCATGTGGTGCACCCTGGATAATGCCAAATGACTTAAAAAGTAGCGAACAAAATATGAGATTATGCTTCCTGGATCTAAAAACTCCGGAGTAACAGTCCCACAATCGGATCTTCAGGTCAGGAGATTTCAAGAAATAGATCTCATAAAAAGCTCTCCACGTCACTAAATATCTTACAATGGAACACAGCTGGAAAGTCCCAAAAGCAAGAAAATAAAATTTGCGATCTGAAATCAGAAAGATATGAACAATCCTCTAAGAAACCAAACATAAAAGATGACATTATTTTTGTAAAATTTGTCTTTCCTGTTTTAAGATTCTACCTCGCCGCTGTACTTTATAATATTATAATGGTCCACAACCTGTGGAGTAACGGTTAGCACGTCTGGCCGCGAAACCAGGTGGCCCGGATTCGATTCCCAGTTGGGACAAGTTACCTGGTTGAGGTTTTTTCCAGGGTTTTCCCTCAAACCAATATGAGCAAATGCTGGGTAACTTTCGGTGCTGGACCCCGGACTCATTCCACCGGCATTATCACCTTCATGACATTCAGACACTAAAATAACCTTAGATGTTAATAAAGCGTCGTAAAATAATCTACTAAAATAAATATTATGTTCCAAATATTTTGCACTGTTTCACATTTTGCACTTGATTTTGAAGTTTATTTTAGTAATTAAACCTGTCAAGAGTAATTTTTACTGGATTCTGCGGGTAATTCGCGATCTTCTACACTTCGCAGAAGTCCATGCAATAATTACCGTGAATTATCAGCAGTCGACTGTAGGCCTATATAAAAACTGAATATAGGGCCACGTAAATAAATGAACAAAAACAAATTATATAAACGACTATAGCAGTGATATTCACTATAAACACGAAATATAGGATTAGGCTTGAGATACAGATAGATGTTAAGAAAAAGAAAAAAGAGAAATTCAAGTAGTTAAAATGGTCAACTAAATTACTATACCCAATACACATTTTGTGACAACATGCAATATCATTAAATAAACAAAACTTACCTCCAAGTGTAGGAAGAATATCAATGTATGCTTTGTACAAGGTGGGCAATGCTCCATTGATTATGTGCATGTCAGGAAGGGGAGGTATAAAATCATTACCTACAAGAAATCCCATCAGTACCTGTAAATAAGCGTAAGTATCTTACAATCATAATCATCATCACCTACATGTCCGTAATCTTAATAAAACTTAGAAGCTCACAATATCAACTCACCCAATCATCTATGATTTTCTCTAAGTCGAAGGGGAATGGTAGGAGAGTCTTCAGAGCTCCAAATTCCAGCTCTAGGTATTCCCGCATCAAGGAGAGATGCAAAAGAAAGAATTTGGTTTCTTCAGGAGTGGATGTGCGCTGTTGGTGCTTAGCTTTTCGCCCAAATTTCACTTCCTCACGGAGGAGAGAGAAGTGTGGTTCATGGGAGCAGAGCCCCAACATAATGAGATCGGCATCCAGTCCATATAGACAATGTCTTGTATTGTGATCATATCCAGGTTGGGATTTCATATAACGAATATAGTCCATGATCTTGTGTTCTCCTTCTCCTGGAGTCTACAACATTGAAAAGCAATGGTATAACAAAGAAACGATATTTTCATCCTGCAATCATATTCAAAAATTCATCTTGGTTTAACCAAGTACAACAAATAAAATTATACTTATAGATCAGTTATTGTTACGAAAAGGAAATATGTTATACAGAAAAAGCAAAAAGTCACTGTGCGTCTAACCCATTTTCAATGCAGTAACGTGCACTCAGAACTGACTTTTATTGTGGCAATCAGGGTTGGGAAGTTATGCAAAAAAAAATTAATTTCTACACGATTAGTAAAACACACGTAAAAATGTGTAATTTGTCAAGTGTAAAATATGTAATAAATTCAAAATTTGCTGTAATACATTAAATAATAATTATTTATGGTACTTGTGAGGTAAGTGCATCTTTATTGCGCGAGTGGAAAGATCACTGCCTGCTGGATCGCATCCTATAGCTGCGTAAACTGCCTGCCCAGTCAACGATTATGCGCAAACAGCCGCTAGGTGGCAGGTAATGACATTTGCATATACTGATGTTAATAGCGGTGGGCACTGCCTGCCACCTAGCGGTAAAATAACTTTGATTGAGCAGGCAGAATAAGCAGCCATCGGATGTGATCCAGCAGGCAGTGGGAAAGATTTAAGCACGAGGCGTCAGCCGAGTGCTTAAATTACATGAGCGCAATAAAGATCACGCTCACAAGTACCATACGTAATTTTATCCATGACCATAACGAAAAATGATGTTTTATAAAAGAAAATATGATGAAAATAAGTCCTCATATAATCACATATCATGGCATGGATTTTAGAATTGATACGTGTACTAGGTAGGTTATGATGTAGGAGGCCATGATTAGTGAAGAATGGTATCTAAGGCGTTGGATAAATAACAAATTATAATTAATTATATAATTTTAATATATATTTTTTTTCATTTTAAAAATGTATTTTCGTCTTTTTGAAGTTTCAGGGATTATTCAGAAGTGTTCACGGGAATAATGTGATTAAAATAATTTCTCATTTTACTTCTGTAAACTTAAGAGGAATATTAAAACGTATTTTATCATCGTGTCCGTTTAGCTCAGCTTGCTAACGCGTGTTGTTTTAAAAGTTTTAAAATCCTATAAACCCAACTTCGCAGGTTCAAGTCTCCTCGCATCCCAAGAGGTAAATTATTACAAAATGTAAAAAAAAAAAAAAAAAAAAAAAAATACATATTAGATATGGATGCAATGCACAAATTACGACGTAGTAGATAGAGAAAAGAGAAGGAGATTGAGTGTATGTATATTTAAGAAATGGTAATAAAGAAGTAGAGATAGTGACATCTAGTAACTTCTTGAGTAATAGTTCAATGGAAAAGTATACGTGTGTACCCGGGTACTAGGAAAATACTAATAAACTGTGAGATAAAGTTCAAACTGTGAGGTAAAGTCTTTATCTCACTAGTGGAATAAAGTAATGTTGAATAAAAGCCTACTTTACAAACGCAAAAGTATTTAGTAAAGGCATGTTTTTCGTTATGGTCATGGATAAAGTATTACCGGTAAATTATTGAGT
The DNA here is from genome assembly GCF_040183065.1 of Periplaneta americana. NCBI lineage: Eukaryota > Metazoa > Arthropoda > Insecta > Blattodea > Blattidae > Periplaneta > Periplaneta americana. Next base: position 135,738,812 of record NC_091129.1, read on the forward strand.
TCCCAGGCTACCAGAATGTATTACTTGCGAAAATTCATTCCAGTTCTTCTATCCTTTGAAACAATACATCAAAACCACACAGTGTTTCCGCATGTTGCTTAGCTATTCACAGCATTGATACAGATCCAGAATTTAAAAGTCATCAAATTCTGGTGACAGTTTTCATCATTTTGTCACTGTGTTCCCCATGGCTCCCACCAGCATCTTTTACCTTTGTACAGGGTGCAGCAGAGGAGGTGGACAGTTTTCAAATGGAAGTAACACAGTGGATATGTAAATCAGAACAAACTTATTATTCCCAAAAGCCTGGCTATGTATGCCATTTTGATACTGGTACATGCAATTAGGCTTTCTTGAAAATTACGTTCCTCAAAATGTAGTTCGTTTCTTTCCATGAACTCTTCAAGTCTCTCCCTGAAGTTACGTGTCGTTCTTTCCAACATTTCGTCATCAATGTTAGCGATTTCCTGGGCAATGGCAGTCTTCAGATCATCGATTGTTTGGGGCCTGTTTATGTACACTTTTGACTTCAGATAACGGCACAGAAAATAGTCGCAGATGATGAGGTCAGGTGAACGGGGAAGCTAGGAAATGCTGCCGTGCCGAGAAATGATGTATTTTTTTATTGGGTTATTTTACGACGCTGTATCAACATCTAGGTTATTTAGCGTCTGAATGAAATGAAGGGGATAATGCCAATGAAATGAGTCCGGGGTACAGCACCGAAAGTTACCCAGCATTTGCTCATATTGGGTTGAGGGAAAACCCCGGAAAAAACCTCAACCAGGTAACTTGCCCCGACCGGGATTCGAACCCGGGCCACCTGGTTTCGCGGCCAGATGTGCTGACCGTTACTCCACAGGTGTGGAAGAGATATGATGTATCATGGAAACATGAGGCACATAACTTTTATGGAGTTTTCAGCTGTATGAGCCGTGACAGTACATTGCTGAAACCATACCATCTGTTTATTAATCCCACAAAGATGCCTACGCAGTTGTCCTTGAAGAAATCTCGTCAGTAATTAGACATAGCGTTCACTATTACTGTCACAGTGTACCCGTTCTCCTAAAAAATACAGACCTGGTTTCTTATTTGAACCTGATGCTGTTCATGTGAAGTTTTCTACTCATCTCAATATGGTATTGTGGCAAGGAACGGCTCTGTGGTGGCCAACATGAAAATGGGGACGAAAGAGGCGCTGAGTTTTGATAACAGAATCACCATTCTTGAAAAATGTCTCAACAACAAAAGCACGATGCTGTGCAGTCCATGACTACATGATCACAACATGGCACTGAACAAGCTGACAAATGATGATCGATCTGTACTTGCCCAGTAAATGGCATTCTAAAACCGTCTAACTTCTTTGCAGCACCTTGTATTATTTGCTGAACTCCAGGGGCGATTTCTCAGGGCATGCTATGCTTGCTGCGCAAGCCCAATATTTTCGTAGAATGTGTATTTCTCAAAATGGGATTACGTACATTAAAATTTATTTTGATTTTTGGAATACTGTATAGGCGTAATACCATCCGCAGGTTGCACACCGCAAGTATCGCAATGCTTGCTTGTTTCTCGGAGCTACAGGAAAGACGTAGAAACAGCGAGAATATGATGTGCGCACAAGTGCCTTCCTTCTTGGTCCGACCTAGGCGCACATGCTTCTGTTATATGCTGTTTGAAGCTCTGGTCCGAGAGCTACACCAACGACTATTTAACGTTACACAGAGCAGTATTGACAGTGGGAATGTGCTGTGATTTGCGAGTGCAATGTAATTGTATGAGCGGAATGCATGTGTTACCTGCTGAATGTATTATTAATTATTAAACATTAATTTGAAGTATTGCAATGAGTTCGGAATTGTGTGTTAATGAAATCTTAAATCCATTTTCCCGAAGGACTATTCAAGAGAAGACAGACATTATAGAGAATATGTGTGCTCGTTCAGTGCAGCTGAATACAACAATATGCAATGGTTGGCAGGGTCGAAAAAACTAAATAAACTGTTTTGTTGGCCGTGTTTGTTATATTATATCGAACTTTTACATCTGAAAAGCGAATATGATCCATGACTCATAATGATTTCATAATTATAAAATAAATTATTTATGAGGGTCTGATTATTTTTATTAATTATGAATTATTATATCCTCCCATCTTCCCTTATGAATAAAAGAGCAAGCCTAACTTTCGTGACTAGCATTCACCCCTGCTGAACTTCTTATATCATTGTGGTAATGAATAGTGTCTTTGTGAGTAATGCTGACTTCTTTTGTTTTCCTTTATCTGCTGGCCAAAGAAGTCCTATTCACTACAACTCCAACATACTGACCATTGATACATGACTAGAGAATAATATATAGTAGAGCATCGATTATCCAAAACAATTGGGGATGGGGGTGTTCGGATAATTGATTTTTCGGATAACCAATCATTTACGAAAACAAACTGTACCGGTGTCATAAAGTATGATACAAAGAAATATTGATATTAAACACAAAACTGAACGTACAGTACTTGTATATATTTTGTATCACACGTCTCACAAATAACACACAAAACTGACTAGCCAAGTTTGACAGGTTCAAAACGGCCATTAAAGTAGGTCTACAGTTTAGGAAAAGAAGTCCAACTTTTTTTCTTTTTGCTTCAGAGCTGAGACTTGTTTTTTTGCCGCTAAATCTCGCAAACAGCGCTAGCGAAACTTCTACATGGCGTGCGCGCAAATTCAAATTTGCCGACTGGAACGCTTTCAGTTAACCGATGTTTCGGTTGACCGGTATTCGGATAATCGATGCTCTACTGTAATATGTAATTTAAGTTGTTTGGAAAATTGAGAAACAATGCAGTAATGACTTGGTGCTTGTCACAACATTTTCATTTTCAAACTTATTAAACGATTATCATGTTTTTATATTGTAAAAATAATAAAAATTCAGAATATAATACTAATATTTACTACATTTTAACATGTCAGTGAAATATTTTGTTCAATTATTGTTCAATTTTCTGGAATAGAAAATATTTACTTAAAAGAAACATACTTTTCATTCTCCAATTTTTCAAAAATTAACTAGCACAACACCTTTTATAACAATTCACTCCTTCAATTTCTGAAGCACTCCAAGCAAATAGGAACTCCATATCGAGAGCATGGATATTTGTTTTTTCTCTTCAAATGTGGAAGCCATGTTGTCTAGAAGTCCTGCTTTTTCCGCCTTGTTTACATGTAGATATGACAGTTATACCACACAACAATCCGAAAAATTAAAAGAAACAACAAACACATGTATATTAAATACACGCAGGCAACTACTATAGTACGTCTGTGAGACTGATTCAAACAAACTGAACTGAATGTCACTTGAGAAAAAAATTGAGATAACCTGCGTGACCTTCTCGTGATGCAAGTCTCGTCCGAGCTGAAAGGTAGCCAAAGCAACAGAGGAACTGCTTGAAAATAAGATAAATAGAGAAGGTGGAAAACAGGGAGTACTTAAGAGTTAACACACTCTAGTGATAGACATGTAATGTACGTAAAATATGCATCATGTAATTTACGTGGCCAACCCTGACAGCATTCTGTCCAAGCCACCCATTTGACTAACATTCTGGGATATCCAAAAATTTTTAACATTTTCGGAAACAAACGGTCTATACAAACTCATTTGTAAAGTTACCTTAACTATTAAAATGTTATGCAAAAAAAAGAAAAAAAAAGAACATCATTTGGTCAAATTTTGTGTCTCCATTTCGTGCTTTATTTTTTAAATAAAGAACAATATCCTTTTTTAATAAAAAAAATTACATACTGTACCATTTAGTGTACAGTAGTATTCCTGGACGAAATGACTCGCAAATACTGAAGATAAACAAGATTTGTCCTATAGTTCAGGAGGAATTGATACATGGACAAATTAGCATACCTGTGTGGTGAGTGCAAAAAATGTTTTTCTCCTGAAAATTCCGAAATCTATTTGTTTTGCAATATCACAATATTTTCTCTACACTTTGCACAATGATAAAATATAAATAAAGATAAAAGATTATCCTGAAGGAAATAAAAAAGGCAGCTGCTTGTTTACCTCGTGGCCAGACAGGATAACTTTCACTTTCTGCCACTGACTGTCAGTAGTGACTTTGTATGTGACGAAGTACTTCAGTTGTTCATGCAGCCTGGCCATGAACTCAGTCCCAGGTGTAATGCAGTTCGAATCAAATCTCTCTGCAGTGGGCAGTGCTTCTCCACGCTCGCGTGCCTTTTGTTCAAGTAGTTCAGCCTCTTTTGCTGATCGAAACCTAGACAGCAAAATCTTCAGTTAACAGTATCTGACTAAATCAATGAATTAACATTTCAGTGCTTTCACTTATAATAATCACGTATTTGCTCATGTGGGCTACTATTGTAGCCGATTACAATTTTGCCTTTATTTTAATCTGTTACAATTTGTAATTATTTTTTTTTTAATTGTTCATTTTCAGATCATATTTTTTTATTTGATATACATTTTATTTTTGAATCTATTTGTACAGAGAGAGTCAGAACTTTCTCCGCAGTGGCAGACACACTTATATCCTGGTGTAGGTTGGTATTTCTCCCTTTCCTTAGGGGGCAGCCACGCAAACAATACCGGCGCGTCCTCGGCAAGGTTATAAACACAACCACCCTTCAGTCAGTGTATTGCAGCCAGCAAGTGCATACATTCCGTGAAATGTTTTCAGTTGAAGAACGAGCTTTTATAGTGGAATATGTGTTTCCAGAAGGTGACAAATACAGTGAAAAAGTGAAACAAGTTTAGAGAACGTTTCCCAAACTCTAATTTACCTCATTGGGATACAGTGCGCGATCTGGTAAATAAATTTCGCCAGACAGATTCCGTGCAAGATGCTCTACGGTGTGGGAGGCCCACAGTTTTAACGGAAGACAAACTGTTAGATATTTCTGATCGAATGCTAAAAAGCCCTAACAAATCGGTTAGAAAATTGGCACAGCAAACTGACATATCCTATTCCAGTGCGCGTAGAGCATTAAAGAATGAACTAGGATTACGGCTGTATAAGGTATCGGTAGTGCATGAACTAAAACCCACAGATAATGAGAAAAGACTAAATTATTGTGTTTGATTTCAAAGATTTATTCGTCGTCATGGTCTTAATGTGTTAGACAGAACATTATTTACAGACGAAGCTTGGTTTCATCTTTCAGGTTACAGAATACACGGATCTGGTCCTGCGAAAACCTTATGCACTACATGAAACACCATTGCACTCCCAGAAAATTGGGGTATGGTGTGCCATATCACGAGCACGCATTACAGGACCAATTTTTTTTAATGACAAAGTAAACTGTGAAGTTTATTGCTCAGATATATTGTTTCCTTTTATTGGGCAATTAAATGAAATTGAATTAAATAGTTGTTTCTTTCAACAAGATGGTGCCACAGCTCATACATCTATCCGATCTATGCAATTGTTAGAAGAGGTTTTCAGTGAAAGAATAATTTCACAAGGATTGTGGCCGCCAAGATCCCCCGATCTAATGCCTCCTGATTATTTCTTCTGGGGAGCAGCTAAATCTAAAGTGTACCAGACCAATCCTACCACGATTGATGAATTAAAATATGCAATAACAGATTTTTTTCAATTCAGTGAGTCAGGAAACTTTGATCAAGGTTTTTGAAAATAAGGTGAAGCGGGTAGATCTATGTCTTCAAGAAAATGGACGACATTTTCAACATCTTCTGTAGAGTAGGTAAGTGTTTTGGAATTTCAATATTATTTATTTATTATTGCCATATTTAGGATTTGTCGCACCCCACTATCTCCTGGCCTAGTTGTCTGATAAGTGGTGCCTTATTGGTATCATTTGTGAGGTTCAAACTTGTCTTCGGACAGTTGACTAAACAACAACATTCATTCTCCGTACCTAGTGCACTCTCGTTTATTCCACTAGTGCGGAGAAAGTTCTGACTCACTCTGTATTTATGTGAAGTTGCTTCGAAAATAGAGTTACGGGTTTAATAATCACTCTCACTCTGGTCAAGTCACAAACTATAACACCACTGATGCACTGTTACAAGTGTGCAGGAAAGATACACAAAAAGAAAATGTCGTCACTTGATTCACGAAGATATCATAGCACTATAACAAAAAATGGGCTATAATAATAGCCCACGTGAGCACTTAAATGTTAGTTACATGTATGCAGTGTCACTCACGAAATATATATATTTTTTTTATTTTATTGGGTTATTTTACGACGCTGTATCAACATCTAGGTTATTTAGCGTCTGAATGATATGAAGGTGATAATGCCAGTGAAATGAGTCCGGGGTCCAGCACTGAAAGTTACCCAGCATTTGCTCGTATTGGGTTGAGGGAAAACCCCCGAAAAAACCTCAACCAGGTAACTTGCCCCGACCGGGATTCGAACCTGGGCCACCTGGTTTCGCAGCCAGACGCGCTGACCGTTACTCCACAGGTGTGGACTCACGAAATATATCAATATGGTCACTTACAGAGGTCATGTCCTGTAAAAGAACTGATACGAAGATGGAAGTAATTTTCAGCAGTTATGCAGTATTATAGGGGCATGTGGTAGCATAGTGATTTAGGTGCTATGCTACAAAGCCGAAGGTTGCAGGCTTCATTCCCAGTGGGTCATGAATCTTTTCAATTACACTATGGTCCTGGGGTCGAATCAGATTAGGTTTGTCAGATCTCGCATTTAACATCACAAAATCTTGTCCCATACAGGTCTCATAAAGGACACCGAAAATCCCATATTAACGAGCAGTATCCGTGCGTTTTTTTTTTAAAGCAAGATGTAAAGCGCTGCAGCAAGGCCGTTCTTTTATTACATTTGCTTCACCGTCGCTCCAGCAGCGCTGTAGCAAGTGTGCAGCAAATCAAAAGATCGCTTTACGAGTTTGCTGCACGATCCATCATGGCGGAATGCATGTTTTGGTCTTTTGCAATGTTTATTATTGTTAAAATCATCTAGTAATAATAATTCTATATCATTATCATGGAAGTCGAAACTATTTAACATGTTCGGTTCTTTTAAGGTTACATTTATTACTGAAGTAATAGAAGCCAATATTAATTGTCCACCATTTTACAGTCACTTGACCTACTTACGTTTTTTTTCGACCCTCATTTTGCTGTAGAAAAGGCATGAAGCGCTTTACTGAAGCGCTTAAAAAAAAAAAGCATGGTATGCCATAGACTGTCAAAGTTCTTATTTATTTTTTTCCCCCCAATTTTTTTTGTGGATATTATGTTGTAGAAAATATCACAGCAATCAGTATTTTATTAAGGACAATGTCTTTAGGAATGTGACAATAAAACAAATAAATTTCAATCTCTAGCTTCTTCTGTTTCAGTTAAAATAATTTTACTACTCAGCCAATAGTTGTGCAGCATTAATTACCGATTGTTGGAGTGTATGTAGTATGTGTGATCACGCACGCGCACGCGCACGCACACACACACACACACACACACACACACACACACACACACAAAAGTAGATCATTTTTTAGCTGTAGCATTGCCCTTCATTGCCCTCGATGCACAACTGTTGCTTGGGAATAAAATTACTTTTATCTGAAACAGAGATAGTTGGATAGAAGAATAGAACAAATGAGCGACCAGTTTTCCTTTAACAATTGCGTACTACGAATAATATAAAGTACTAAGCACGTGGTTTTTACTTCCTGGTATCCAATACTTTTCATAGAATAACTTAGAACTATTCACTTGTTGTACATAGTGATGAATGGATCTATTGCCGCCATATTGTCCACATCATGAGCGACCACCATTAAAATGTAAAATATGATTGTTCGATATGTCGAAATATGACCTCCTTCGACAACAATCTCTATCTCTACAGACACCAAAAATGCTTTTATACTGGTGTGGTCCAGGCCCCAAAAATCCACTGTCCAGAAATTTGCATCTCCACTGGCACTAAAAATGCTTTCTTGCTGTGATGCAGTTCACTTCCCCAAACATCACGTACAGAAATTTCCACAGACCTGGACAAATTACATGTCTCATCAGCACATGCCATTAAGGTGACGATACTCTCTATACTAATCGTAGTAAACAATTGTTAAAAAAATGGTGCAGTATCTCCGTTGGTCTAGTTCTTCTGTAGAATTGTCGAGTTTCGAATGTATTTGTTGTGACGTTTCTAAAAACACTTATGTTAATTAAAAAGAGACTGTTTCCGTACAAACAATAAAGGAACAGACTAAAAGACTAAAAACCGTTGCCTATCTATGACATAATGTCCGTAAATACGGGGATTTTGGTGTCCTGTATGGATTTCATACAGGACAAGACATCCCGTATGATAGGCATGGACACCTAGCAACTCTATCAAAGTCTGTTGTCCTATTAATTCCTCCTGGATCTCTTGCGGCAGTGATACAGTTAATTTGGAGAATTACCTACGTTTCAACTCCTATTAAGCTTAATGTTTAAGATAATTATTTATACTTATATTACATTTACTATACTAAGATTTTTTCTTATATTAATTAGGCTAATTAATTATTCAACCAATCTAGGAGACTTTCAGACTAATATGTTATAAAATTTTATGTTCTCAATCAACTGATCATACAATCATTTCTCGGCTGTCACACTTCCTTCATTTGACAGTAGGAAACGTAAGCAGAGAATATCAAAGAAAAGTGCTTGTTGTCAGCATGAGTTGTGTAACTTGTTGTAAGCTCTTTCTTCCAATAGAATCTTGAAATCTTGCTGCTAAATCAGACAAAGGTATTACAGAAGATATGTACTTCTTTAATTAAAAATAAACAATGGTACGTAATGACAACTCACGAAAAAACAATAAACACATAAACTACACAAGGCTACACATTTACAAGCATGATATTTTATGTATTTCATTTAGTATTTGTCGCCTATATATTGCTTACCTACGACCTCTTTGTTGATTCATTTTGGCTCTTGGAGCAACACCATCAACAGCCATAAAGAACAGTTTCTGTGGTTGAATCATTCGAAATAAAACCTGTAAAATTAGAATACGTAATTAAGATATGATTAGAGTTAATCCACTTCAATTTATAGTACAATTTGAATTCCTCAAATATCAATGTATTAAAATATTTGACTCACCTCAATGTAATGAAATATATCCTTAAAGATTTTTTCTTCCGTTATTCTAAAATGTGGGTCAAAATCGTTTGGATGTGAACACATGTGAATAATACCATTCATATCCAAGTACAAATTGTCAAATTCAGGAATCTGTAATTACAAGAGAAAGGTAATTCATCATCAGTTGGTATAACCTTAACACATTTTGCAGCATTCTTAATAATCCAAAAACACTACCTGATATTCCTTAACAACTTCACTTAGACACGGATATCTTTCACTTATCCATCTAAAAAACTTCGGCACACCCATTGTAGGATATTATAAATATAACGATTAAGATAAAAGAGCCACACCAGACACAAATGTTCACCACTTTAGCAAATCAGCACAATATCTAACAGTATTACCAATATTGGTAAGAAACACCAATAATACAGGAAGCTTGTTCACTATCATAAAAATTCAAATTTTTCTAAAAAACAAATTGCGGCCTAATGTAAAATTTAAGTGTTAAAAGTACTTTAATTAATTTTCCGACATCTACAAATGTTTTATTTCTGTTATGTTTACATCACCGGATATCGATTTCAAAATGTAATGTGATTTCCTAGTCGTGCCATCTGTAAAATTATTTTAGTACTAATATCATTTAACCACGGCCGACTTGATGTGCTCGCTTCGCTTCTCCTGTAACTACATTGCAAAAGGTCGATTGTTGAACAGCGGGATATTCAATTTATTGGAACCGTCTTCTTCTTCTTCTTCTTCTTCTTCTTCTGCTCCTCCATCCCTTTGCAGTTCTGGATAACCAATGTCCGTTCTGTGACTATTGATCTGTCCATTGCCGATATGGTCAAATTTGTAATCCTTTGAGTATATGGAAAATTGCTCCATTATAAGTTACCAGCCTATAGCTGGGTAAGTCCAGTGGTGGGGCTGCCACCTCTTTGCCTCATGGACCTGCATGCACTGTCATCCCAGAAAGTCGACTAATACATTTTAAGGTCAGTTTTGTCATGCCTATAATTTCTAAACTACAAGACATATTCCAATGAAGTAAATAATGATGGACAGTCTAAGTCAGGGGTTGTCAGCACTTGCTGAAATGGGTAATGGGTAAGGAGTGCACATTGGAATATGCACCGTCGTGCAGAAGGGAGAGGGAGAAAGTATACCCGCCAGCAGCCTGGATGCACGCTAGTGCATCTCTTATCCGCAGGTAAGAGAGCTAGCCCGAGGGTGCACTTTGCTGATGATCGCTGGTCTAAGGATTAATATATCCAATGTGACCTTGAGTTGGAGCAGATGACGTCATCTCGCGATACGCATGAGAGGGGAATACGGCTTTTCTGTCGGGGTTTGCTCCCTTGGTCGATAGGGCCCAGTTCTGCCACTCCCTGGTTTCTCACACCAGCCTGTCCAACATGAGAGACCTCCACGAAGATCTATGCTACTGCTAGTATAGCTTGATGAACTTTGAAAATCGCAACCCCACCATCAACTACAAGGTATTACAATTGTTAGACGGGAATTTCATATCTATCAAACCATAATAATTATTATAAACAAATTACATACAATCTTTCACCTTTCAACTTCAGGTATTGACAAATAGACATAACAGTTGTCCTTGATACGATCCGCAGCAACCTGTGTTCGTTGGTTCTGTTTGCTCCACAGCTTGAAGCATTTTGTCATGGAACTCCTTGAATTTTTTTTTTTTTAAGCTTGTATTTTCTAGTGAATGTTCAGAATCTTGCAATCAAATTTAGCATGTGGCTTGCACACCAGTGGTGAAAACGTGGTAGTATACTTCCTGCATAGTTTTCCAGTATTATGATTTTGCTTTATGTATTTCCTTATATATGTTTTGTTTTCTGTGTTTTGCAATAAGCAGGGAAATGTCTGAAACAGTACCAGTACTTTACTTTCCTAAAACAACTTACCTCACTTATGACAGATTGCTTTAAATTTTCTATTAGTTGCATACGCTCATCTCCAACAGTATTATTATGTGTTTGAGCATGCTTGGTGTTGTAATGTGGCTCAATGTTACATTTTTACTATAACAGTGTTCACACACTAAGCGTTTGGCATGTTCGCCAGTTGGAACAGAAAGAAACCGTTCCTCTCATTGGGAATTTTAAATCACTTTAAATGTAGTGCCGGTACTTGTTCTGTTCTCTTTGTAAGTTCTCTTATTGTTGCATAAAATACTTCAGTCTCCAATAATTTCATAGTTAGATAATTATACTTACTTACTTACTTACTTACTGGCTTTTAAGGAACCTGGAGGTTCATTGCCGTCCTCACATAAGCCCGCCATTGGTCCCTATCCTGAGCAAAATTAATCCATTCTCTATCATCATATCCCACCTCCCTCAAATCCATTTTAATATTATCTTCCCATCTATGTCTCGGCCTCCCTAAAGGTCTTTTTCCCTCCGGCCTCCCAACTAACACTCTATATGCATTTCTGGATTCGCCCATACGTGCTACATGCCCTGCCCAACTCAAACGTTTGGATTTAATGTTCCTAATTATGTCAGGTGAAGAATACAATGCATGCAATTCTGTGTTGTGTAACTTTCTCCATTCTCCTGTAACTTCATCCCTCTTAGCCCCAAATATTTTCCTAAGCACCTTATTCTCAAACACCCTTAATCTCTGCTCCTCTCTCAAAGTGAGAGTCCAAGTTTCACAACCATACAGAACAACCTGTAATATAACTGTTTTATAAATCCTAACTTTCAGATTTTTCGACAGCAGACTGGATGATAAAGTTTCTCAACCGAATAATAACAGGCATTTCCCATATTTATTCTGTGTTTAATTTCCTCCCGAGTATCATTTATATGTGTTACTGTTGCTCCCAGATATTTGAACTTCTCCACCTCTTCAAAAGATAAATTTCCAATTTTTATATTTCTATTTCGTACAATAGTCTGGTCACGAGACATAATCATATACTTTGTCTTTTCGGTATTTACTTCCAAACCTATCTCTTTACTTGCTTCCAGTAAAATTCCCGCGTTTTCCCTAATCATTTGTGGATTTTTTCCTAACATATTCACGTCATCTGCATAGACAAGCAGCTGATGTAACCCGTTCAATTCCAAACCCTCTCTGTTATCCTGGACTTTCCTAATGGCATACTCTACAGCAAAGTTAAAAAGTAAAGGTGATAGTGCATCTCCTTGCTTTAGCCCACAGTGAATTGGAAACACATCTGACAGAAACTGACCTATGTGAACTCTGCTGTACGTTTCACTGAGACACATTTTAATTAACGGAACTAGTTTCTTGGGAATACCAAATTCAATAAGAATATCATATAAAACTTCTCTCTTAACCGAGTCATATGCCTTTTTGAAATCTATGAATAACTGATGCACTGTACCCTTATACTCCCATTTTTTTCTCCATTATCTGTCGAATGACCTTATCTCTACCATAATAAATAAATAAAGAACGAAATAAATAATAAATAAATAAACAAATAAAGAGAGAAATAAAGAAACAAAAAAGAAATGAAGAAATAAAAAATAAATAAAGAAAGAAGTACTGGTACCAGTAATTAAATAAGTAATTGGGTAATAAATAGAAAAGTAAATGAATTAATTAATAAAGGAACAAATAAATGAATACAATACAGTATCAGTAGGTCTATCCATTTTACAAACTGCGAGAGATGTTACTGCTTGGTTACGCTAGGTTTGAATGAGCGACATTGTCTGTTTACATTTAGAATAGGTTTCCAGTACACCAGGCGCGGCCACAGTACAATATGCTCGCCATGAGCATGTCTGATCTAGATTCATGTCCCTGGTAGTAAAGTGGAGTATGAGATAGCATTCTGCATCTGTTATGGTCCTCTCAGCTATTCTCTTCTACTACTTCTTGTCATGGTTTCCCCTCTTTTTTCAACATCTCTCTTTATTTGATCATCCCATCTTGTTTATGTCTTCCAACAGGATTTTCCCCTTTTACTTTCAGTTGCAGTGCATTCTTTGGTAATCTCTCTTCACCCAAAATATTTCTCAAAAATTATTTTTAACTTTATCTCTTCGTTTTTTCTGTACTATATTTTTAAGGACTTTCAGCTCTGTTGCCTGAATTCTGCTCTGATCTTTTTTTTTTTTGTCATAGTCCAAGTTTCTGCTGCATATGTCAAGAATTGTTTAAAATATGAATTATCCATGATTTTCTTCTACTTTGCAGATATGTTTCTGTTCTTTAGTAAACCTTTCGCTTGTTGGTAACATCTACCACTATACAGTATACTTCTAGTAATTTCATGTCGTATCTTACCATCAATATTCACTTCACTTTCCAAATACTTTAAGTTTCTTTACTTACTTACGGCTTTTAGAGAGTCCGGAGGTTCATTGCCACCTTCACATAAACCCGCCATAGGTCCTTATCCTGAGCAAGATTAATCAAGTCTCTACCATCATATGTTGACTCATCACACAATCATCTATGAAGCACCACATATCTCCACCTGATCACTTTCTATTTTTCAATATGTACTCATAACTTTGCGTCATGATGATTGCTGCAGGTTACCAGATATAAAGTCCAGGATTATAATGTCCATACGTCAAAATGTCCATGGAATAATGTCCACATTAAAAATGTCCATGTTAAATCGACAGAGTCAAAATGTCCATAGTTCTATAATGTCCACTTGACTCTGATGTTCAGAGTCATAATGTCCATAGCTCTATAATGTACATTATATCCATTGTTCATGGTAGTTATAGTAACCTAAGTAAAAATTTTCAAATGAATTTTTTAAAGACAGAAAGAAATCTTCAGTTAGTGCCATCACAGAAGAGTAAGCCACTTCTTTCTTTTCGTGGATACCTGTACCAAGATTATGACTTTAATAGAGATAGGACAAAAATATATTGGCGATACAAGATCATGAACCTCCCAAGCTTGAAAGGCATGCAGCACACAAACAACACGGTAGAAGACTGGCACAATCTTCTTCACTGTGTGATGGCTGTACAGTACATCCATCCACTTGGCGATTTATACAGTGCCTAAAGTGCGAAGAAAATGAAATTTGGACAAAAATATTGCAAGCAAGAGTGAGGCATACACAAATTAAAGAGCCAGGAATGAAATGTATTTGATGAATCAAAGACAAATTCTCCAGATTGTTAGAAACTACAACAGGTACAAAGAAAAAGGAGAAATTCTCTTAAATCTTAAAAGTATTAGTTACCATCTTAAAAGTGGGGCTCCGGTTCCCGATGATTAATAACTTATTGATACGAGTTATGGAATAAAATTTATTGTGTTCTATTCAAGCAGAATTTTCTTTTGAACTTGGACATTTTGACCTAACGGACGTTTTATCATATGGCCTTTCTGTCGTATGGACATTTTGACCTTATGGACGTTTTATCATATGGACGTTCTGAAGTATGGACTATATACGGTGGACATTTGCTGCAAAGCATTATCCTATTCAACTTTGTTATTTTGTGCATCTACAGCAAACATTGTAATTTCTTTGAAGACTTCTATTTTAACGTAAGTTATCTGGCAATTCTAATACATTGACTTTGTAGGACACTACTTACACTCAAAAAATATTGAAACCTACTTTTGTAAATAATTGTACATCCAAATAACTGGTTTTGCTCGCAATTCTTTGTTGGTGCAGTCAGCAATATGACATTGTTTGTATCCAATGATTTTATATTCTTCGTCATGTATTTTGCAAGGTCATATTACACTTGCATACTGTTCATGTTTTTGTGTTCATAATATTGATATATGTTGTCGACCTGGTTGGCGAGTTGGTATAGCGCTGGCGTTCTATGCCCAAGGTTGCAGGTTCGATCCTGGGCCAGGTCGATGGCATTTAAATGTACTTAAATGCGACAGGCTCATGTCAGTAGATTTACTGGCATGTAAAAGAACTCCTGCGGGACAAAATTCCGGCACATCTGGTGATATAACCTCTGCAGTTGCGAGTGTTGTTAAATAAAACATAACATTTAACATTTTGATATACGTTACTCTTTTAGATCTGATGATGTTACACACAGCAAAAGCGCTAGTCACATTATAATTGTAACTATGATCCCAGATCATATATATATATATATATATATATAACAGATTGCTCATCCCTATGTTAAAATAGGTGGCACTTTGAAGAGAACAACCGCCAGGATTGCCACCTGTCCACAATAAACAAACACGAGATGGCAGTACAATCGCTACTGCAATTCAAATGGGAGTTATGACGTGACTCCTTATGTTACAACTAGATGGCAGTATAGTAAACCTGAAGAAAGTTGTTACCATCAAGGCCTATAAAGTTGAGCAATCTGGGTATATATGATCTAAGGCAGTGGTCTTCAGCACAGAGCACCCTGGGGCTAGCATCTCTTACCCACAGAGAACACACTGCACTATGGTGCACTCGTAGCTGCTAGCGGGTATGCTACCTCTTCCTGCTGCATGATGGGGCACATGGGACAGCTCCGCTTACCCTTTACCCATTTCAGCGAGTGCTGACGACCACTGAGCTAGGCTATGACCTAATGTTTTTATTTGTATAATTCATTAGGCTAATAAACTAAGACAGTTATTGAAGGATTTTATCAATTATTTTATATTATTATCATCACTTGACAAACCGTGGAGAGAAGTATCAATGTTTCAATGAATCACAACGCATTACATCATTTCCCTTGTATACTCACTTCTAGAGCACTATTACGACATGTATTCCAGTTGTCATACTATACGAAATGTATACATGTATTTTTGTTCCAAGCTTTAAAAGAGTAACAGCTGCACTACTAGATTTGTCTAGCATTACTATATAAGTTTGTACATAGAACTGCAGAACGCATTAGTCATGTGTTTCTTATAAAATATACGAGTATAAAAAATATAAAATATTGAAAGCTAAAACTTACAACTAAGATGAAAATCACAAAGACTATAAACATTTTAACTATCGACTGCCTGTAACACTGTTTGCATTCCATTTCACACACGAGACCTGATTTTGATTATTCCTGTTCGCAAATTCCAAATGTGCAGCACATACAGTAGCGTGCAAATTAATCCAAACACGACATATTTTTACATTTTCTGTCATTGTTGGCCTCACAGCTGCTCATACCGCTTTAATTGACATCTGTAGTACGTGTAATTCCATCGTTGAAGGTCTGTCGTTATTTTTTTTATAATATGTGACATTTTGCCTGTCGTTTTGTACTTATAAGCATTTCAGTTGCGTTGAAGTTAATACTGCAATCCTGTGTACATTCTGTCGTCTTCACAAATGGATACAACTCTATGAAAACGGTCTAAAATTATAACATTAGCAGAGCATTCTTCTATGACACAGAGGCAAATTGCTGCAGAATGTCACATCAGTTTGGCTACTGTTAATTCGATCATAAAATGATACAGGGAGACTGGATCCATCACACCCCAGAAAAAAGGAAACTGTGGCCGGAAAAGGAAGACTTCACCTGCAGATGATCGTTTGTCAGGAAAAGTAAATTAAATCCTAAACTAACTGCTGTCAACTTAACCCGCGAGTTAATGGCTACCACTGGGGCGAATATTCACGTCACAACAGTGCGACGTAGGCTTTTGGAAGCTGGACGAAGGGCTCGTAAGCCTATTAAGAAGCAACTGCTAACCCTTGTTACGTGCAAAAAACGCTTAATGTGGGCAAAAATTACATCAACACTGGACAGTGAATGACAGGAAGAATGTACTTTTTTCTGATGAGTCTCATTTCGAGGTCCACGGCCACTGTTTCTTACATACGGAAAGGATCCGAAAAAGTAACACCAGCTCATCTTCAACAAGCACCCAAATACCCCCTAAAGTAATGTTTTGGGGTTGTTTTACACATGAAGGGCCTGGAGCATTAATACCTATCAAGGGAATGATGAATTCTGACAAACATATTCACTTATTGGAAACCAGAATCGTACCCCAGCTGCAAAAATCATTTCCGGATGGCAGAGGTGTGTTCCAACAAGACCTGGCACCATGCCATACGTCTCGAAAAACTACAGAATTCTTCAATAAGAAGAATATTCAGGTACTCCCCTGGCCAGGCAACTCACCCAACATCAACCCCATTGAGAACTTGTGGTCAATTTGCAAAAGAATGCAAAAAATGGATTGTTCTACAAAGGAGATGATGATTTCTGCCCTCATTGGTGTATGGTTTCGCGATGAAGAAATGAAGAATATTTGTGGGAAATTAGTGGAATCCATGCCATATCGTCTCAGAGCTGTTATTAGGAACAAGGGAGGCCACATAGATTACTGAGGTACTGTATGTCTTAGATCCTTTTTTTATCCCGATTGAGTGTTTTTGCATAAGTAATTACGTTGTTCGGATTAATTTGCACACTACTGTATTATGTATGTTTACTTTGCGGTTGCTCGACTCATCAGATGGACAGTAGTAATATACAATTAATTGAGGCACCGAAACACAGAACAATGATAATCATGTAATGAAAGGAATTATGATAGTTGAATTTTAGGAAACTGAACTAATATGTAAGGGATATACGGTATGAATGAAACAGCCATACTTTCTTGATTTCTTTATTAACATTTCTGTATAGCAGCAGACTGGTGGTTGGTAAGGTAAACAATCAATGGCAGGTTAGGGCCTGCTTAAAACATGTCAGTTATATAATGAGTCTGTTCAGTTTATGCAAAAAAAGTACAAAAACACAATTGAACACATAAGAGAAGAGTACATAAGCAACAGCTACATATCATTACATTAACATTAGTATGTTTGTCACTTACAGAGCAGTCTACATGACTTATAGCTGGTGAGGTAGCTGCAATTGGGACAGGACGAAGAAGGAAGTCTCTTTGGAAGAATAAGGGATACTTATGTGTACCTATGCATTTAATCAAAGTATTTTATTATTTAAGTAAATTTTTACATTAGAAAGTGGACTAAGGAAATTATCCGGAGCATAGAGTAACAAAAATATAAAGAGAAATATGTATCAATGTTAAGCATTTTGTATGTTTATGTAAAATACAGACTAAAAGATGGAGCATTTCATTAACTAAATACCTGCTTATATATGCAGTAAATTGAGTTACTTATAAAATTGGCTCCTGAAGCACTTAAATTTACTAAATAGCATGGCATGCAACAGGTTTTGTACTGTCTTATTTCTTATGAAGGTTCATACTTGTCAACACGAAAGTTACAAGAAATCTGAGCTGAAGAAATTTTAATCTTTTCTTTTCCTTCCTTCTTTGCAGTTACATATTTACATTGAAATAGCTATGTTTCCTCGTAATAAACTTTAATTAATAACAAATTAGATAAAATTTAACAAGAATGGCCATGTTATGATAATTTTAGTTACATTATTTGTGGTATTTCATACAGGTGAATCCATAATATTCCCAAATACAGCTCTAGAAGGCAGGGAGAGAAGAATATACAATATTGTCCCAAGTACCCAAACTAAATTAGGTCCAACTACCAACATTATGGATAGAACAGGGCGAAAGAAGGTCAAGACAAGTCACAAATATGAGATGAACAGTACAAAATAATATGAAGTTATTATTCTGCATTATATTCTACAGACGATCAACGTAATAAGGCAAAGGACTTTTTATGTGAACAAACAAATTTTAATTTTGTAAACGGAATTTCATAATTGAAGGTCATAAAAGATCTTTTGGTGGCATGGCAAAACAAAATAACTGAAAAAAATACCGAGATTTAAGTGGCTTGATGCGCTTATCACATTTCAATACTCGATTAAACAAATAACTGAACAAAAAATGATTAAGTTACCTGGATTACAAAATTCTAATTATTACACACTTAGATAACTTTTTAATGTAACAGTCTGTATTAATTAGCTTTCTGCTTCTTGAAAGGGAAAGTTATAATTTAAAGGTTACTAATTATTTGAGCCACTTCGTTTTAATTGTAACCAAACTTCGAAATACTACAATGCAGAATATTTAACCATTATTTATTTTTCTTTCTGCTATAATGTTAATCTGTAAAGAACAGTATTCTCACTTAACTTCCACAAAAGCAACTTATTCATTTAGGATTAGTGGCAAGCAATCCTGTTACGAAGATTGAAACTGTTATTTTAAAACTCAACTACCGGTATATTTTCTAATTTTTTCAGACATTACTTTTTAAGACTAAGTAGCCAATTGTACCAGTTTCTGTCAATAAGTATTTCTTATCTTCTCTCCCAAAAATAACCCCACACTAGGTTCCGGCATGTCTTCTTAAAGTACTGAAAACTTTTATTTTATACATCTTGCATAATGTTAAGGAAAAGAAGTACAACATTATGTGCAATCTGCACATTGAAACCACTTGAATTTGCTGTATCCATCATTATCAAAAGCACGCATTAAGTTAATTAGTATGCATTAATAATGATTTAACTCTAAGAATGTAGGAGCAAATTAAATAGAAATTTGTTGCTGAGAGCTCAAAATTTAATATTTATGTTCTCATTAGTATCCCCATTTCAATTAATATTCAATAAATGAAAGCAAATTTTCTGATGTCAAAATAAGTTGCTTAATGTTGAATGTCAGGGAAGTTAAATGTGTTACCTGTTAAATACATACGGTAGTAAGAAAATGACTAACAATTCAAAATTTTGTTAACCTCCCCTATATAACAAAATAAAACCTAAAGACAATTTTAGAGATAAAATTTAAATTATACGAGTGAGATTGTGTTTTAATATAACAGGTATAATACTATAAATACTCGAGAAGAAGTAGAGTTACATTGCAATATAAAAACAGCCCGATTTATTTCGTTTAACTTAATGGCTTTCCAACATTTATCCTACCTCTTCCTAAAACAAAGACTTTGAAGAACATAATGTGGTGGAAAAAATGCTGAAGATAAAAGCAGTATATAACAGCCTAATATAAACAGAGCTACCTCAGTGCTACAAGTCGTGGTATTTCAAATTATTTAATTTATAAATGCATTTTTTTTTCTTACTTTATAATAATGTTAATAATAAGTATATTTTGTCTCGTCATATTTGTCGTTTTACATTTTTTTTTCAACAACAGTTATATGATTTAATTAATTAAATATTACAGACACACTGTGTCTATGTACAAAACCACGAAGATTAGAGCAGCAGACGTGTGCACACATCCGCTGGGCTTGCTTCTCGCTCCCAATATCTGGATATTGGTTTCTTTGTCTGAACTCTTTAAGTTGGGGTTACAAATTCGCATATGTTACAGTTTTCAATAGGTTTCGTCCATTTTTATGAATAACTTACTAAATGGAGAAACTATAACCAACAAAACATTTTTGGAAATGAAAAGGTATTTAAATTGTATGCTATCGAGTAAAGTTTTTCCTTCAAGTAATTTCAGAGTTTAAAAGATACAGAAAAACTTCACTGATTTCGATTATTGTTTTTACTAACAGTAATTTTTCCAGAACATGTACATAATACTTCTGCCTGATAACTAAGAATCACAGGATTTTAAGCATCATCAGACACAACACACCTTTCTGTTCTGTGTTACGAATTATGGAGTTGGATTGGAACTCCCAGAAATTACAGTTGAGACAGCTGAATCATATTTATCAGTGAAATCACTATGTTTCCTAAGGCAAGGATAAAATAGTATAAAAACCTATAAAAGTTAGTTAGCGACAAGTTAAAATAAATTAACGATAACATGGTAGATAAACTAATTAATTGTATGCCAGTTCCTCAAATACAGCCAGAACAAACATTTATGAATCATACAATTATGAGTTGGCATGAAAGTGAAGTATTGAAAATTCTTAACGATATCATGATAAAAATGAAACACTTACTTTTAATATAAATTAAATTAATGTTTGATACATTTGGCAGACTGTGAAATATATCTTAAAAATAGGTATTAAATAAGTTTCCAGGTAATTGCGTGGAACTTATTGAAAGAGTTACGATTTTAACCTGATTCATTTATCTTTGTTTTTATAATCAGAGTTTTTGAAAACTAACGATTATAAATTAAGTTCTACTGTATACTGTTTGTATGCACAAATGAAGTTAAACTTTTAAAACAAATATTTAAACCGGACTTTACCTGTTTTGATGTTTCTGACAGTACTTATTTTCAGAAACACACTTAAAATGACGCATTATCATTCACAGCCACATCAGATCTTTTTCATATAGAATATTTCTCTTCCAGCATTATACCAGAAATTTTCTGTACATAATTCAACTATTTCTTCTAACCATTTTTCATGAGGAATATAAATTGAAAACAAATACGCTAATTTATATAACAGTCACTATGATATTTATTTATACAGTAATAAAAAGACTGTTCTCAAGAGCTGATCATATTACACAGATAAAAAAAGAGCCCGCAAATACTATCTCATGCTCTTTTCAAGATTAAAAAAATTACTTTTGGGAGGGGAAAGAACGGGACCACGTCGAAAATTATAGATGTTGCCAGGACGACCAAGATAAGTGCTATAATGAATTTAAAAGAATAATTATAATAACAGTAATGCATGTGTGGTACAATCAGAAGAGATTTAGGAAATAAAACAAGGAAGGAAAGACAATTAAAATTCTATAAGGCTATAGCAGTTCGATCCCTCTTATATGGTAGTGAGAATTGGGTCCTAAGACAGAAAGAAATTAATAATATAAGGCCTACAGTCATCAGAAATGAAATTTCTAAGAGCAGTCAAGGGCTGTACAAGACTAGAGCATATAAGAAATGAAAGCATAAGTGAGGAATTAGAAATTAAATTATAATTCAGCAAGTCGGTGATTATAAGAAAAGATGGATCGACCATTTACAGAGAATGGATTATGGAAGGTTTCCGAAGTTGGCATGGAATTATAAACCACGAGGAAGACGGGACCCTGGCAGACCAAGAGTATTGAGCCAGAACAGGCCATGAGGCCTATACCATGAAGAAGATGATGATGCAAGTCACGAAACAAGATTTTTTCTACAATTTTTTTTTTTTCAATGGTGTGTATCACAACACAAATAATAAGTTGATCACTTACAATCACCAAACTCTGGTTCATGGGCTCTATGAATAAAAACTAAGCAAATTGATACAACTGTGTCTGTAAATGAATGTTACGGAATCTTTAAGTAGATTGTGTAACATCTTATAAATCATTCTTTAAGCAAACCGGTATATGAATTTTTCTCATTTTGAAGGCTGGAGAGATTTGTAATTCTTTTCTCGTCTATATAAAATGCTCAGCTGTTACTGCAATTTAGTGCATAATTTATTAATTTTGCAATGCATGTAGAGGGCACTTTAAGTCTCTTTATAACGCCAGTCCAGGAAAATAGAACTCAACCACCTAGTGAGAAACACTGCAAAGGCTGCATCATTCTACAAAAACAAAGACCCTGTCAGAACAGTTGACAGTGCCATGTTTCATTCACATGATAATCTGATCTTTGCAGAATAATAGTCGTAAAGTAAGAAATGTCACATCGTGTGATATATGAAAGAAGTGATACTGAATTTGTAACCCATACTTGACACTAAAGAGACAGACCAAGAGAGTTCTAACTTCTCTCTCCGTGAAACCGTAACACGATCGTCATTCATATCTAGAACTCTGGCAACAACACAAAACCTCTGTTTCTTGCTCCAGACTTTGGGAACACAAGTAGAGGACAGTCTTCACCAAGATAAACATTCATTCACTCCGACCTCAGACCATTAGAAATGTCTTCAATTGCACTGTGTTACTGCACTTAAAAAAATTCCATCAAAGCATTCATCTAACTAATCTTCCAAAAAATTATGTACACATAAGAATATATTTATATTATAATTGTACTTTAAAAAATCAATGCACCATTAAAAATTTGTTGAATAGTCATCACACATGAACAGAAGTACAACACAGGGGCCGCAGAAACAAACAAAATCGAATAAATTAAGTTGTATTGTCTGCATGGGAGTGACTAGCGCTGCTTGTACTGTCAGTGCAGCCGCGCCGTGGACAGCTGCGTGGTCTCGCTGCGCTTTGGGGGAGGCGGCGGCGGCCTCTTCTTGTTTGCTATCGCCATGGCGACACTGTTGGCCTGCTGCCTGCTGTAGTAGTCCACAGAAGATGGCACTGTCTGACTCCGAGACGCGTAGGTGACTTCTTGCACCGAGGGGTTGCCGCCTACCAAGTAGACATTCTCGTAGAGGTTGTCCCTCGTGCCGTAGTGCTCCTGCACCCAGTTGCTCACATTTGTCTCACGGTAATCGGCAACAGGGGGAGGTGGATCGCGGAACCCTAGCACCTCGTGTGGCGTCGTGGACGAATCCAGCTTGCATTTCTGTGCCACTTGCCACTTCTTGCGCATGATTCGCTGCAGGTCCTTCAGGAAGTCCTTGGGGGGTGGTGTGAGGGTGGAATCCGCGTCCGACAGCCTCTTGGGGCTGGGGGTGGTGCTGAGTCTCGTGCTCTCACTTCGCTTGGGTGGTAACGGCTTTTTGTTGCTGCCATATGTTGGGGATGAGGGGGTGGTCGCACCACTACTTCCTCCACCAATCTCTTCCGGGGTGAAGTTAAATGAGATCTTCTTTGTAGCAGTCCTTGTGCGCTGTTTCGTTAGCAAGATCGGGCTCTTTGGTGCAACAGCTGACTGTGGAGGTGAAGGTGTGGCTGGGCTGTTGGGACTCTTCGGACTAGATCCAGATGCGTACATCTCGGCATTAGTGATAGATGCCTTGCGGGCCATAAGAGGAGAGCCTGCCTTAAGCTCTGCCAAGTAGGGGGGAACGGCATAGTGAGACGAACCCCCACTGTCCTGGCTCTGCTGCCGGGACAGGGAGCCTTGCCTGGATGCGACGGGGGTGGGTTTGGGAGGCACACGTGGGGTTGTGGAAGCCCTAGGACTGGAAGGAGGAGAGAAGCATGGCGGTCTTGTCCTGGTGGGTGTCGTGCAGGGAGAGAGGACGTTTGTAGGGGTGGATGATGTCGATGACTGTGGAGTAGGGAGCTTGTTCAGTTGGTGAGGTGGAGGTGGTAGATTCTGCTGCTTACGGAGAGTGGCAGAGTCTATGCAGGGACTGGGAGGAGGGGGTAAAGAAAGGAGGGAGAGGGAGCTTCCCCCCAGGTCTGTGTAGACAGGCAACTCGGAAGGTGGCGGGGGTGGGGGAAGGGAATCCAGACTCAGAGTGCTCTGGAACATCTCGGGAGGGGGAGGAGGTAACGCATCGAAAGCTTCGCCTCCGTCCTGTGACTCATAGCTGAGGGGTTCAGGCTGCTTGGCTTCAATCCCGTTCTGCATCACCTCGTTTACTGGAATTCTTGCTGGAGACTCGACAGGACTCAGCTCAAGAGGACGCTCTCTGATCGGTGTGGAAGCATTGGAAGATGAGCCAGAGTTCGAACCTCGATGGTGATTATGGCACCGTTTCAATGTACTTGAATTGCTCCCAGACTCCTCTGACGAAAGGTTTGATGAGCGCCGCCTGCTCTGCCTGGTGCCATTCCTGGTCAATGTGCCACTTCGTGACTCTGTGTCAGGTGGGGACGATCCTTCTACCACAGTCTCGCCAACCTGACCAAAGATAAAAATTACTTTCAATGATGAATGTGTTTATATACAATTACATGACCAAACTTAATGTGATAAACAATGGGCTTCAGAAAAACATAATACCATGACAAATTTAGTAATCATGGGACATACTTCAATAAAAATACAGTATTTCACCTTTTGGATTCATAAATACGAGGGGGATCCAGGAAATAACGACCGTTTTGTTGTAATAATTAAAAAAAATATATATTTATTTGAAAAAACAAAGTCTGTTACATAACTGCAGCTTCCTTTACTTCTCTACATAATCACCACCTACATTTAAACATTTGTCGTATCTGTTCACTAGCTTTAGAATTCCCGTGTTATACTCCTCTGCCGCCAGTTCATTAAGCCAGGTGTTCACTGTCTTCTTCAACTCTTCATCACTTCCAAAACGCGTACCACCCAGAAAGTCTTTCAGCTTAGTGAAAAGGTGAAAATCGCTAGGAGCAAGGTCTGGACTATAGGGCGGATGATCAAAGATTTCCCAACCGAATTGATCCAGCAATTCTCGAGTTGAAGCAGCAGTGAGCGGGCGGGCGTCGTTGTGAAGAAGCACAACTCCTCTCGAAAGCATTCCTCGCCTCTTGTTTTGGATGGCTCGCCGTAGTTTTCATAAAGTCTCACAATAACAATTTGCATTGATCGTAGTGCCTTTTGGCATGAAATCCAGCAAAAGAACACTTTTGCGATCCCAAAAGACAGTAGCCATGACTTTTTGTGTTGAGAGAGTGTTTGAATTTTCTCGGTTTCTTGGGTGATGAGGGATGATGCCACTGGCGTGATTGGCGCTTGGTCTCTGGGGTGAGACCCCAGGTCTCATCACCAGTCACAATTTGATCAAGAAAGGCGTCTCCATCTGTGTGATATCGCATCAAGAATGTCAATGCTGAGGCCATTCTCTGAGTTTTGTGTTGGTCACTCAGTTGCCGTGGAACCCATCGTGCACAGATTTGTGGTAGCCAAGATGTTGCGACACAATTTCACCAAGCAAAGAACGAGAAATGTCAGGAAAGGCAATATGCAATTCGTCAAGTGATGTGCGCCTGTCTTGCAAGATTCTGTCGTTCACTTTAGTGTTCAGGTCTTCTGTGATGAGTGATGGGCGTCCGGGTCGAGTTTCATCGTGGACATTTGTTCGCCCATTGTTGAACATTTCGCACCATTTTCTCACATTTCTTTCATTCATTACAGTATCACCATACACTTCTTTCAATTGCCGGTAAATTTCTGCAGGTTTCAAATGTCGGGCATTCAAAAATCGAATCACACTCCTCACCTCACAGTTGGTGGGATTATCAATCACGTCGTTCATTTTGAAGTAACACAAAATGCACAATGGCGACTTGTTGCAACCAGTACTCACAACATTATGAGAACACATGTTAAGGAAGCCAGTTGACCTTCAAACAAGGAAGGGGAGTCAGCTGCGCGGCGGGTATGCGTGAACGGTCGTTATTTCCTGGATCCCCCTCGTATATATAATTACTAGAGGGCGGATGTTGATGACCTAAAAATCTACTTAAAATGATCAATAAAATGTCCTTAAAATAATGGAAAAATGACATGAAATTAAAAGAAAATGACATTTAAATATTATTCACAGTACCCACACAACAACTTCTTCTAAGTATCATAGATTGTCGGATTTACTGAAGAATTTCTTTTCTGACACTTATCATGATGAGAAAAAAATGAATTCATATACATAGTAATTTTGCATTATAATGTAGCCTATATAAACTGGTACAACTCTCATAATAAATAAAAATAATATAGTATGTGCCCACATACAAAATTAATAGATAGTTTTCTAATGGTTGGTACTTCTGTTCTTGAACATCAACCTCAAGTGTTCTATTCTAGAATGTGTTGAAACTGAGCTTTTCTAACATCAAGAATGCGCTCATGTCTTCATCTAAGAAAATCATGTTTCTTACAGGAAAATATTTCGCATGTGTTAGATAATTGAACCGTAAACATAACACCAAAGCCATAATATCAAACCAATCAGCTTACCTCTTTAAGCTGTCTGGTAATGGATGTGAGTGGCAACTTGGGGTTCATGGACGGTTTGCGTTTGATGGTTCCTGTGGTAGGGAAGTCACATTCAAATGCCACCTCGCAACAGGATGATGGAGCTCCTCCATCACTCATGCATCCACTTGAACTAGAACTGGAGGCCCTGCTTCGAGACGAGTCCCTCCGCCTCAACCTGGGTCCTGAAATAAACATTAATATAATTACAGTATGTAATACAGGTCCGAAGAGAATGATGTCCTATGCAAGAAAAAGATATGTACAAGTATATATTCAGCAAAATGACGTGAAACGTTTGTTAAAAGGGAAGAGACATTGTCATTGTTCAAATAAATTTGCTATTTTATATGACGGAAAGATGGGAAATTAAAATACTGTAGATAATTTCCGGCTTTCCAGTAACGTTCACGCAGTGAAATTCGCTTTAAAACTGAGCACTTATGCAAATATTCAATACATCATATTGATTGCAAAAAATAGTTTGAATCTATATTTCAGTCCAATGGATTTACAATATATTTTTAAGTCTCTCTTTTACTTAATTTATGTATGAGGAATACCTGAAGAAGGTTTGTAAATCACATTCCTTAGAAACAACTTTAGAATTTCAGAATCTCGTTTTGCCAATTGGTCTTCTAAACATATGTCTATTATGTTGTAGTGAGAAAGAATCCACTGAAAGACCATTGTCTTTTGCTACTGATTAGAGATGTTAGAAGAGATAGTACTTTAGTGGGGATTGTAGCATTGATATACACTGAAAATGTAATTGCGTTTCTGAAACATTATCACTTTTTCTCTCCTTCCCTCTTAAGAAAAGTAGACAGATGAGTTGACGTAGTGCAAGGTAACTTGGTTTGAACATGCAATCAGTAGTTTATACAAATTCTGTAATTTCGAAATGTTAGTATAGTACAGTAGTTGTTCAATAACATTAGTAATGATCAGTGGTTTTAAGTGTTTAATTATCATCAGAAGAATATTATCGTTTTTCTTAACAGGTATAAAGTTCTATTATGAAAATACTAAAAGATGTTATTAATAGACATCAAGGAACTTTACAAACACTATCAAACGTAAAATTAAACTGTCTTTGAACAGTTATCAAATGTTCACGCGCAAAATCTTTATACAGTAATCGCTCATTTAACATGCCACAAATATTTATGTTCGAATGGATATGTAAATGTTAGTACACAGGTGAAACATTTTCGACAAATGGACACATTCCCATTTCTGAAGGGAAGACGAACTATACCGTACTAAATTGGCGTCGTCGTAATTTTTATTTTAGTAGGTTATTTTACGACGCTTTATCAACATCTTAGGTTATTTAGCGTCTGAATGAGATGAAGATGATAATGTCGGTGAAATGAGTCTGGGGTCCAACACCGAAAGTTACCCAGCATTTGCTCATATTGGGTTGAGGGAAAACCCTGGAAAAAACCTCAACCAGGTAACTTGCCCCGACCGGGAATCGAACCCTGGCCACCTGGTTTCGCGTCGTCGTAATAATTGGAATAAAAACCATATCTTTGCCTAACTATACAAATAAACACATGTTATGTATCAGTTGTGTTCGAACATGCCGACTCACCTGGTAACCCATCCACTGTGTTGTGGAAGCCATGGTTGTATGTAGGGGTGACTGCCGAAGAAGTCTGCAGCTGGTCTTGGTCCTGGTCAGGCTCCGAGCTGGTGTGGCTGCAGGGAGTGCCTGCAGGCTGACTCACACTGCCTCCTGCAATGGAGCTTACCGAACACGACCGAGCGTGGGCCAGCAGGTCCAAGTCCTCCTGGGCGAGATCATCCACCAAACTGCGGTAGCTGTCAAGAAGCTGACGTCCATGCTGAAAAGTAGCAATAATATTCACCCATCAGCTCGATGTCACTGAATAAAATGACATCTCATTTTTAAGAGGAGTGACTCATTTAGTTGTTACATACAATTGAGGAGGTCAGAAGCAAAGGGGTGTAAGTGCACTTAAGTTACTTTTGAGAAAGTGGAGTTAAAAGTATTTAAACTTTCGCAAATTCCGTGAAATTTGTATTTTAAATTTTAAATGTATGATGTGATTAAAATATATCCTACAGAGTTCATACAAAAGACCTTTCCGGTTTCGAACATACGTAATTTACGTTTTATGAATCTGAGGTGCATGAAAATAACACCAATGGAACAGAAACTAAAAACGTTTAGTTGGTAACATTGTCTGATAATAGCGCATATAAACAAATTTGTTCATTGTTGAGGCCAAATAGCTGCTATAGAGGACAGAAAAGCTTGATTTTCATGTGAACCAGTTGGTTATTAATGTGCAATGGCATTACCGAACAAAATTTGATGCACATCCACACAGTGGGTCTACAATCCATAAATGGTACACTGATTTTAAGGCAAGATTATTTGCAAGCATTTGCGATTTCATCTGTACCAACTACACAGTTGCTGCAAGCCCTAAAACCAGAGGACAAAATGCTACGAAAAAATTTCTGCGTAAGTATGGAGACTTTAATTGAAAACGATGATGAATTTATTCATTCCGTGGTGTTTTCTGACGAAACCTCTTTTCATCTTTCTGGTAAGGTGAACAGACATAACCTCAGAATCTGGGGGTCGGAAAATTCGTGTACTTACGTGAACCTTTATAGGCTTCATGTGTGCGTGTTACCAAGTGGGGAGACAATGAACATCTTTAAGGTAAGAAACTAAACGCTTTGAGTTTCTCTTTCCATCGGTACCATTTTCATGCATCTCTGATTCATAGAACGTAAATTACATATGTTCTAAACCGGAAAGGTCTTTTGTAGGAGCCCTGTATATCCCTTTGCCACTAAAATTTTAGATGCTTTAGCTTATCCAGGATACACTTAACTCATGTTATTAGAAATGTCACTTGCACCTCTTTGCTTCTAACCCCTCAATTTTATTTCATAGTTTTCAGTAATTCTTTAATCTTAAAAAATTAGAGTATACCACAGTCTAGTATATGTAGTCACGAAGCTTGAGTTTATGAGGGTACTAGGAGCAATAGACTGTGCAGGTACTATTTCGCATTGTCTGTAATGAGGCAATAGTAGCGATCCTACTGGTTAGCAACTATCTATGGATGCATATTTACTATGTATTGAGCTTCGTGACTGTATATACTAGACTGTGGTAATACTGCATGTATATCTTACTTTCTATCTCTACCATTCATCTTTATTCAATGGTAAAAGTGGAGCCTGTCGCAAGACCAAAAGACAGGCTCTACTTAGAAATATCGATAAAATATTTTATTTTAAAACGTCGAACTGTCCTCTACAGGAAGAAATAAATGAAGAAGAGTGCAGACTCAACACATAATGAACAAGGAATTCCTCACATAGGACATGTTTGAAGGTTGATATATGTGGTAGTTCTATCTCAGACTCTAAGCTTATCTACATTACAGTACTTCATTTAAAAAAAACTATAAAGTGTAGAAGGTAACAGGCAGCTGAAATAATTATTTTAAGTTCTGTACTAGGGATTACAAGAAACAATAATAAGAGAAGTCGATTTAAAATATTCCGTTTAGTAAGTACTAAGACAGAATTATACAAATTTATGGCAAGACAGCATATGACGAATGAATGTAAAGGGTCTTCTGAAACACGTTCTTATTGTAGACTACATAAAAAAAGAGATGGGACGACCAATTCAGATTTCTGAGGAATAGTGCCAAGAGATACATTACGAAGTTGAAGTTGTAACGTCAAAACCTACAATGCTGAAATGTTGCTGCTGACCTTTGCAAGTCGAATGCCCATGACCCATCTGTCAAGTGATGCCTGGTCCTCGGC
This sequence comes from Periplaneta americana, assembly GCF_040183065.1. Lineage (NCBI taxonomy): Eukaryota > Metazoa > Arthropoda > Insecta > Blattodea > Blattidae > Periplaneta > Periplaneta americana. Next base: position 135,769,458 of record NC_091129.1, read on the forward strand.
ACACAGGAACTTAATGTACTTGCTGGACTTCGGCTGCTGTAACCTCGGATGCTTGATGGCAAAACAGAAGTCTGTTGGAGACTTGAACTTCTTGCGCCATCCTACACCATAGTATACCTGCAGATAATCAACAGAATCATGCATCTGTTTAAAATATATCAGCTTACAAACTATGTTCTTCCAGAGTACCTGTGATTTACAAGTTAGGGTACATTATGACTGGTATTAATGAAGTCAATTAATATCTTTAGCCTACTATATAATTTATACCTTGAGAATCAAACATGGTCTATGGACATCAATTTGCATTAATACAAAGATCGTACCTAACCAATAAGTATAAATGGTGAATTGTGAAATATATATTACCTGATTCACGTCAAATGTAGCAAGGCAGACCAAGTCTCGGGATGACTTTGCCTTTTCTTTGGGCCAATAATAAAGCCCCGAAGCCCTCAAGACAAAATGGTGTTTCTTCCATCCCTTCTTTGAATCTGCCTTCAGGAACAATGGACCCTCCACCTCTGGTACACCCACACCCGTGCTTGAAAAAAACTCCTGCAACACATTCAACATAAAGAAATCTGTTTTAGGCCAAATTGTAAGAACTTAATCTTAACTTATTTTATGATGAATATCCACACAAGAGATGCTAGATGCTTGCAAAAGATCTTATACATTCCTAAAAGCAATCAACAGATTATACAATCAAGCAAAATTTCTTCCTTCTTGCCCTCAACCTAGATAAATTCTATGTTCATTCAGTTTACAGCCTGTTATTGACTAAATGAGATAACCCATCTACATACGTATCTTCCCTCACTTATTCTCTTTCTTGTCACATTTCTGGATATAAAAAAGGCTGTAAATGCCAGAGAGACAAACAGCAGAAAACAGGGCTTTCTTATGCAACTAGTAATGTAATATCATACATTTTGCACATCTATGGGAAAAGCTAAGCTCTAAATGAAATTACAATGAGACGTATCATTTTTCTTAGTGGACTGAAATAGGGACATACTTTTTTTTTTTTTTTGGAAAAACTAATTTACAAAGATATTGGCACTTACAGAAATTTTTATATCCAGTCTTCATTTGTACAACACATTTCACATTTTATCTTTATTAGAAACCTCTTAGAAGAGAGGCTAATAAAAGTAATAATTCACTATTACGAGTAGCCTATTAAAAATTAAATTTGAGGGAAAGATAACATAAGCACTATACACTAATACTGTTAGAATCCATGCTTCTGGCTCTAATTGTTATTAACCAATTACATGATATCCATACAGAACTATGAATCTTTCAGCATCCATGAGAGGGATTAGTAGGGAATTTTCACATTGTTTATACTGTTAGATACCAGATTGCACTATTGAGGATTAGTAGACCGTGTAATTATGCAACGAACTTTTTGTGATTACTCTGAAGTGTACTTTCCTTCCAGAAGAAGATATACTTTTCGAAAAAAAAATAATTGAGTTTGAACAGACAATTCTAGAAGCGAACTTAGAAATTATAAGACCATCAAGGACGACTACTAATTTTCACGATTGAAAATTCTAGTGCAAGGAGGTATCTGTAGTTACGGTGGTTCCATAAGTGAACGCTATCTATGATAATAAAATTCTTTCCCGTAAAAATAAATTTCTTTTAATAAAAATTACAATGAAGAAAGCCCTTAGCAAATTAGCCAAAGAAGCAAACATTCTGGTTGAATACTGTTGTCTTGATACTCACCTCTAACAAAATGGCTCGTGCGTGATCATCGAAGTCTGTATTACTACGATCAGACTGGCTGAGCAGGAAACTCTCTGGCGCAGAGAACAGCTCTGTCTTGTCTGGTCTCTCCAAGAAGAGCAGTTTGTTTTTGGAGTCGCGAGTCCACATCATCAGGTTCTCCACCAGCAATTCATGGTCCTCATATACTCGCTCTGTACAATAAAAAATTAACACTTAAACGAGGTGCACAGAAGTATGATGACATCGTGTATATTAACAAATGATTCCTTTTTCTTTTGTCATTCCCAATCATAGAGCCAACATACAATTCTAAAACATTAAGCATTTTCACATCTATAACATTGTAGGAACAAAAGGGCATCATGATCACACTATGCCGTTATATTTAAATTGAGGCAATTTTTTATACTGTCATGTTAAATACTTCATCTAATGCTGATATTAAAAATTAGGTTGTTTCAGTTGCAAGTGTCCTGTGAACTTTTAATTTTTAAGGGTAAATGTTGTAAGTTGTAAGAGATACAGACAATTGTATAGTCTTGTAAACACCTGTTCACTTATTTTTACAAGAAAATACTGAACTTCATTCTGCAGGCATGTGGAAAAAACTAAAAATTAAGCATACTATTGGGAAAGTTAAGACAGTGCGGTCATTAACATGGTCTAACAGTAAATGTGAATAGGATCACATTTCTGATACTTGTTCGCAAAAATCCAAATAGATGTGGCGACATATGAAATACATTTATTACACTCCACAATTCACCAGCCATTTCTATTGTTCACGGTATTCTCGGTGCTATCTGATACCATAAAATAAGCTACGAATGCCTATCTCGAAACAAAATAATACATCTTATGAATAATGGTGGAAAATCTCCACTTCTATCTTCAATTATGAACTTAAGATTTTTAGTACTCACTAGAATATTACCACTGTTCACGTGGACTGAAAATGAGCTAATCTTTTGAAGAACTTTGTTGACATTCAGGTAAAAACAATCGTTAACTATGAAATTACCTATTAAAATTACATTATTTTGTTCCAAACCATAAAGACGAAGATATGAGAAAGAACTGATTCACTGCATTACATTTTGTATATATATTCCATTAAAATGTTCACATACGTGTTTTTTTTTTTTTGAAAATGTTGTTGTTGTTGTTTGGCTGCGAAAGGGTATCTGTCGGATACAGGGAGGAGAGCCATTAATCCTTCCCATTGAAGGCTTCAAGGAACCAACCTGGACAAATACCCAATGTCCCATCCCTACCTTCCCGTGGTGCAGCTGTTAGTAAGCATAATTTTACAAGCTGAACTAAAGGGAGGGGCTACTCATCAATTAGCACTGGTCAGCTTGATGAGTTAATGACTGAATTTGGTATAATTTTCCTCTATTCAATACCTAATTTCCTCTTTACCCTTTCCTGTCCAGTCCTCTGACTGAACTCTTACTTTCTTCGATCCCGACGGCATTAGAGCATTCGAGGCCTAGGGGTTCATTTCCCTTTCCTTCCTCCTCTTTCTACTTTTGTGTTCCTAGTGCTGGCCTGCTATGGCACTAAAATCGTCCTCCAGTGGCTTAAGGGGGGAAAGCTGGTGATCAACAAGATCTCCCAGCTAGGTCCAATGGACCCGTCGACCAACAGCAGGTGTGGTCCTCCAGACATTCTGGGGGTTGTGTGTGAATAAAGTAGCCACCAAAGCGTTAAAATATGGTGTTCACTTAAATCGGCTACAACTTGCCATTTTCAAATATTGGAGTGTAAGAGGTCAAATGACTTTATTGTCAAACGCCTGGCATGAAAAAACAACAACACAACATTACAATAAAAACCAACCAAATATTTTCCTCAGGTAACTGTTCACGATATATGTTAAACATCTACTGAGAATATCATAATTTTCGTGTCACAAAGCTTTCTAAGATGTGACAAGAGGGTGTTCAAAAATATAACATTTCAGAATGGCCTTCACTCACAATTTTATGGACTTCTCTGGAGTGAGTTGTATAGGATTCACATGCATAATGAGATCACGCACTCTTTCACACTCATGTTTCGTGACGACACTTATCTCATTTCCCCAGTGCTCAGTGTCACTTACGAGTATAAGGGCCACACCCTAATTACGATGAGAGGAAGAATTAAATAAGGCACAAGGCCTGCAATACTGCTTCCAGTTCGACAGTAATAAAAATACGAAATTAGAAACAAAATATTTTATACTAATAGATTTGATCGATCATCATCTATTACTAGAAAATGCATACGATAATTGCGTCAATGAAAACGAAATCCTATAACACTGCCACCTACAGTGCTTAGGTACTCTTCGTATGTTAGCATTTGAAGAAAACACACAATCAAACTTTTTGAATACCGGTAGTCAATATTCTAACAACTAACAGAATGACACTAACTTGAATGTGTCTGTAATTATTAATTATACAGTTAAACCTCTCATTTACGGACATCGAAGGGACGTAACAATCTGTCCGCATCTGGGAGGTGTCCTTTATTGAGAGGGAGGCTCCCCAATCTAACAGTACATTTATAATATGCATTATGTATCCCTTCACGCTTTAAATGAAATATATTACTGTAGTTTAATTCTAAATACAGTATACTACAGTAAATTCTTTGCAACTTTGAACTACAGTAGATAAGACCAAAAAGGAAACTATAGTATTGTGCCATGCAGTTTTATTCTAGATCTACAGTTATGCAGTACTGTAATTTACAGTTTTCAACTTAACCTTCATGTTCAGGTGCCATGTCTCTCGAAACAGAACAACTGATTGAAGTGAAGAGAATAATCCTACTAACCCTATCATGTGTCGCATACAATTTCACGATAGCGGGAACCTTGGACCCATCAGACAGGTTAAATTTTTTTACTTTGTTTATCCACCCACTTCCAGCTAACAAGGGGTAGCCGGCTGGGCTTGTGGTAGCCTACGAGACCCTTATCGTCTTCTTTCATGTTAAGGAATTTCTGTACAGTTCTCAAAACTAAATTTTCCATTTTTGTAACACATTAGGTCTTGAAATCCAAGTTCTGTCCGCAGTCAGGAGGTAAAGCAAGCTTTAGGACTGTGAAACAGCTGTCTGTGTCCGTGTCTGAGAGTGTCCGTAAACGAGAGTTAAATTTATCATTATTTCTATATTATTTCACTTGGGACATAAAAATCTGTCCGTATATGGGGAGTGTCTGTATCTTGGGGGTGTCCGTAAGGAGAGGTTTCACTGTATTATATTGAGATAAATATAATTGTAGTTGTCTAGATGTGGTTGAAATTGTACTATGTGAATTAACTTGTAAACTAAATCAGAACAAAGCGAGATTTGGAGAGACGGAGAGCACCTTCAAGAACAACAGCAGAACAGGGCCTATGGACCAATCCGAAATCGTTCATGATGGTGATTAAATCATGCACCATAAAATGCAGTCACCTAAAACTCACCCATATAAAGATCTGGCAAATGCTCGACAATGCCCCACTTGGGGTCCATATGGACATGGTTCTTGTCTGCGAGAAGACGTGTCACATAGGCACAAGTCATCTTCTCATCTACGAGGAGACTCTTTGTGCTTCCATCTGCAGAGAATGCCTTAATGAAGAGTTTCTTGACACTTGCTTCTTTCATCTTCTCCAAAGCAATGCGTATCTTCTCTGCTTTTGCTCGACTCGCAGCATCCAACTAAGGACAGAAAAGATTCAAAGCTCTCATTATTTCACAAAATTTCTCGCTACATTCCCTGAACCTCAATCTAACATAGTACCACATTATAGAATTAAATTCGAAAAACTGGAAATGTATCAGTTCATACACAATGAAAATAGATAACACTAGTTTGAATATGGTAGTTTTCCACAGAACAGTCACTGGCAAAGTTTTATCCTCAATTAAATTAAAATCCATCAGATCACTAACCTGTGTAGGAGAGGGTGCAAGATTCAAGCCACCTGCTTTGCCTCCTGGGTCAGTGCGACCACCACTACCTCCACTGGAAGCAGAGCTCTCACTTGACAACATAGACACATTATCCGAGAAAGCAGAGTCGTTGTCAGGACTCTCCGTCCGAACACCTGAAACAACATTATCACTTTAATCTCATATGACAGAGGTAACATAATTCATTGTTCACATCACCAAGTACAGTACGATTATTTAGTCCTGACAGTCGCTGGAGATGTGTGCCTGGGTCAGGCGAGTCCATTTAGTTATGCCAAGGGGTGTTTGGGTTAGTCACTCGCTTGCCTTCGAAGCGATCGGATGTCATGCATGCAGTAGAGCTATATGTTTCTAGTACAGTTAAGCTGTAATGCTTTACAGACCGCTTGCCCTTATCTCTACTTCGGAGCTCTCCCCACTACTCCTATTACTTTCCCTCTTTCGCATTGCTGAGATGTCAGGACTAAATAATCTGGCTGTATGTATAACAGAAACAAGTTTAATTCAAACCAATTCAGTTAAATGATGTGATTCACCTATCATAGTGCACCACAGGCAATAACTATAAAGAATCACGATGCCTAGAGAGAAATTTAAAGAGTTAAATTTACTCATCTAATTTCAAGATATCATTAACATTTAGACAATGTCCAAGCCGAAAAATGCAGACAACTAACCTTTATTTTATATATCACGGTAATTCCACAAACCATTTATATAGTTGCTACTATGAGCATTTCATTCAACAACATTTTGAAAGCAGAAGCTATTCAGCATCTAAGTTCAACGTTTGCGAGAAATTGCCAAACAATTTTGTCTGAGCTCTTTTATCAGATGCAGAATTTTTTTACGTGTTGTAAATCTACAACATAGGACTCACAGCTTTAATTTCCTCCAAGAGGAAGCCATGATGAAAATTATTTTAGCACTTTTTCACTATTTACACTAAGCTGTTAAAGACTCAATCGAACAGCTATTGTTGAAGATATTTCAACTCGCACCATTGACAGACAACCAGGTGACCTATCTGCAAGATTTAGCTAATGTATGACTGACCCCATTCTAAATGGTTCTTTAAATGGCAAACATGATGATGTTCTATTTCCTTCACAACTTGTATGGATTAATTAATTGTATTTCTCTTACCTCCATCACTCTTGGTGAGTGGATCCGTGTCATTGGAGTCCAGCTTCAGCATTCTGTTGCCCTCTGAACTGGAACGAGAGTGTGTTCGTCGGTGTTGCTGCAGTAACGACTGGTGCTGACTTCCCCTGTCCATTCCTGCAGAACAAAGCCACAACACTTTAATGAAACAGTCTCTCCTGTCTGCAACGTTTTGCCACATCTCAACTTCGACATTCGTCCTCAATGGTCAGTTAATAAAATTGGCAAATAAGTGTTACTAATCTCAACTGTTTGGTGTTGCTTGTAATGTTCACAAACCCTTCCTGTTGAGTGTCTCAACATACAAGCTTGAAAACGATTTCATTATGTCATGTGCATATATTTTTTTGTTATATTTTCAGAGTTTTGAGTTAGTTAAATTATTGTGATACTCATTTTCAATATGTGCATCTCGTACATAACCATCAACAGGTTTCATTATATCTTTAATTATAAGCAGAGACCCCAGATTTTCGCATTAACGTTAAAAGTGACAAATCGTTGATTAAATAGAAAGTTGTTTTTCTTTGCGAATATATCTGTAACAATAGCGAAAATGGCAATATTTTTATAGCGATTTTTCGCGATGGATGTGTTTTAAAGCAAAATAAATTATTTCGGCGAAAAAAGTTAAATTTATTAAAAATTTACATTTCATTACTTTTTTAAATATCTGAAGCACTGTTTAAGCACCATTAACTTGTGAAAACAACATCCATTCCTTACAAGATGGAAGCTAGAATTAAAAAAAAAACACACACATTCCAAAGGATTTCAAGAGATCACCCCTACTTCCAACCCTGGTCACTGATACTGAAGGAGAAAAGATTCTGTCCATACGAAAAGTTGCTTTTATTTGCTGGTTTTATAGTAAGGTTAAGGGTGCTGCTAATTTAGAAACTTTTTCCAATATTCAGTAAAGATGGATCAAACATAGACAGCCACACTTCATTCCAGAGCTAAGGAATTTGCTAATGAGGATCTTTATGTAGGACTAATATTTTAATGTGTAAATTTTGTAATGTGCGAGTAGATTGGGAGAAATGAGACGCAGTGTCTAAAGACACCTTATAGAAAAATATGTAGTTCCTAAAAGACAAGCATCAATAAAACCTTTTTATCATTATTTTGATGCCTAATATGTAATATAGCGTCATCTTTTTCAAGTAAAAATCCCTTTCCAATTTGTACGAAATTATTGCGATAATCTTACAACTAAATAGCGACAAATTCGCGAAATATAATATCTTTATCATTTTTTTTAATTAATGCGAAATTCTGTGGTCTCTACTTATGAATGAAAAGATTTACACAAATGCCTTATTTTCCCACCAAAAATTTAACATCTCTGGCTAAGACTCCAATCCATATGCCTAGGTTCTTTTTAATCCGATTATTTAATGGCTATTATTAACTACGTGGTTATCTATCTAGCATCGATGGAAATAATATTTAGTGAGATGAGTCTGAAGATTGAGTACGGAATTGCTTTGCATTAGTCTTAAGATCTAAGCAAGAAACTCAACTAGGATTCAAAACCATTCCCAAGCAGTCTTGGAGCATGAGTCCAGCTTGCTAAATCTGCGCTATGCTGGTGTCCTAGAATATATATTGTTTTCAGTTCTTTTGTATCCTACAATATTCTTCTAGAGACCAAAATTTTCCATACTTGTATGCACATCTATAGAAGTTAATTTACATATTCTGTTGACAGTGGAATTATTGCTACTGCATTGTTTTGGTTACTGTTTCGCAATTCATTACGACCATCTCTGTGGTGTAGGGGTCACCATGTTGTTCTCTTATGCAGAGGGCCCGTATTCGATTCCCGGTCGGGTTGAATTTTCTGGTTGAGGTTTTTCAGGGTTTTTCCTGAACCGTAAGACAAATGCCAGGAAATTCGGGCCACAACATCCCTGAATATCACCAGCCTCATTCATCACCAAAATCATATTCATAACAAATCAGTAATACATAGTCGCTATATAGTTCACAACAATAGTACACAGGCCTTCGGATTTCAACCAAAAATTAACTCGCAATATGACCAAATATGTTAAAGCGAGTATAAATAACACCGAGAGAAAAAGAAAGAACACCTTTCCATTCAAGTTATTTCTGAAAACAGTGTTTTTAACACACAAAAATTTACATTAAAAGAAATTAATACACCTGTGTAACTTCCATTATTTATTTATTTATTTCCGATTCATAATAGATTATGTTTAGTGTGTTTCCAGGCATATGACGACAGTGGTTTACATTTTATGTTCTTTTTGTAAATGGTGTTACCTATTCTGACTTAAGTCCTTATTGATTTGCAAACTTATGGTGGACGAGACAATGACTTGCACTATTTCTATTCAAAGATTAATTTGAAGACACTTCTTGTATCGGTTTCATGAAAACTGACGTGAATAGAGTCTATTTTATTTATTATTTTCAATGATGTGTTATTACTACGTTCATGCTATTGACCTGTGTTTGGGATTGAAGTCCTTTTGGGTCCTGAATGTTGGGTAATATTTCTTCCACCAGAACCGGCTGTTATTGCAGCGTCGTATTGGTTTTCTAAAGCACAGAGTTCACCTAAGATGGCATCCAGATCAACATCTTGGGAATCTGAAAAAAAAAAAAAAAAAAATCGATGAGACATAAGACTTGAAAAGAAAGAAAGTTGAATTAGGAGACGAGAAATGCACTGGGTTCATTAAGTACAGATATGGGCTTGAACAAACAAGTGCCTTCTCTAATCTATTAAAAAAAAAAAAAAAAAAGCTGTTACACAGCTATGTAACGATCTTAACAATCACATGCTTTATTCTTGACCTAAACCAATCTTCAATTTGTCACTAAGTTTAATGATATAATGAATGTCTAACTGTAAAGAAGGAGAGAGAGGAAAAATTAAGAGAGTAGTCAAGAGAGATCAATGTTAAGCCAACTGTTTCTATCCATTATCTGTTTCCAAATGCTCGCAAATTCTTTTGTATCCCATAGTCCACTAGACACTCATATTTGCATTAACATCAGTTGCATTCTTACGACCTCACAGAGTAAACAATGACTAACTGTATCACAACTATTCTTCTCCTGGTCTAAAACAAATTTGTTTTGATAGTGAAATCTGTACAGTCCTCTTCATATTCATGCTATACTAGACCATTTCAAACTGTATTTTGGCACAGTTGCATTATTTTTTCCTTCTTTAAAAAATTAAGTTACAAAGAAAAGTTGAATAGTCGAATCAATGCATAATTACTTACAATTTGTGATTTCTACATGGTGTAACCTAAGTTTTTAAATACAGTCTATACTATATTCTCTTAACTGGAATATGTTATAATTAAATATTTTCTCCATTATAAATAATATTAGAAAGTAATAATAAATAAATGAGACCACCTACAATGTATTCGTAAATATGTAGTTACATTTTCAAAAACTCGTACGTGAACATTTTTAATGAATAATCTATACATAATGTAATGCAGTGAATCAGTTCTTTCTCATATTGTCTTTATGGTTTGGAACAAAATAATATATAAACAAAATTTAACTTCTCTAAGTCAGTTTTCAGTACTAGCTGAGCGCAGTAACAGCATGAATCATAAAATATTCCTTGTTGCTTGTAACAATTCAACTAATATTTGAATACTCACCCTCTAGATTGGCCATAGAAAAACGATAACTGTCTATGCGGGGTGTGTTCAGGTCCGAGGTGAGGGGGCGCAATGCCCCAGAGCTCACATTGTCCAGCCCCTGCAAAAACAAAAAAAAAAATGCATAAATAGCATGAAAACAAAACTACAGGTGATTGAAAATCCTTACATACAAAACTAAAACGAGGCATCATATATATTTAAGATTTTTATGTTTTTGTGTTACATGTATTGCCAGTAATAGTAACAAATAATAACAGTGCACAAATTAAATTCTTTTCTTACTAATGTGAAAATAATTTAGCTTGGAATGTAATTAATTTATTATTATCTGCGGATGCTACATGAACATAACATGATGGCAAAGTTACAGTGGAAGAAAGTACCAGGCTGGAAGCTGATGATACAGCTATAACTAAAAGAAAAATGCTACCGGTACGTTCCTGAAAATTGAAAAATGTAATATTCTGAAGCAATTATAGGAGGCAAATTCATAGCGTTAATGACAATGTTCACACTTAAATGAAGTCTGTTTTCCTTATCTTCCAGAAAAACAAATTTGTCATGTTTCACAAACATGAGTTCACAAATCCTTATTGACACATTTCTCACATATTATTCTGAAACGTCAGTATTACTGGACAATGTATAATCTAGCCAGAATGAAGCGTCTCCTTCCAGTTGAACTTTGTTTCTTACCATGAATCATAGAACGTTTTCCAAGTAAAATTTAAGAGTTTAATTTAGTAACTGAAATATGTTTTATTTTAATTTGTATGTAATGCGAATATTTATTATATAGGTCTACAGTAATATAATAAAACGTTACAGTATCGGTACCAAGTTGACATGAGTTATACAACTTTTTTTTTATAAAACCAATTTGATTGCTGAACTACTATTGATGTTGAAGATGTAAACAGTATTTTATAAATTGAAAATTCTTCTATTTACTAGCTGAAATAAAATCTATTTAAGTCTTCCAAAAAAAAAAAAATAGTTTCTTTCAGTGTCCTGTAAGATACAAAGATTCTACTCAATACTCATGTCACAACTTTTACATAAAATATTTAATCTAAATTCTATCAGTATCAGTATCTACATTTAAATCCGAAAACGAATACACAAAAACAACAAATACGCACATGCTGTTATACCTTTTAACAAACTTTTATTTAGCATTTTACAATAGACACACTGATGTTATCGTTGAACTCAGGTTGTTAAACATTTCGAAGCCTAATTTCCCTAGTCAGAATTAAACACAATTGATTTTTAATTGGAGCTTTAATGTCATTCGAATAACTCATTACGCACAATGAACAACAACGATCGTACTAAAGAAAAATCTTCAATATCGCCAGGAAGAATGACATCTGCAACATGACAAGATGCACAAGCCGAAAGCCCCGAGGATCGAGCCCCGTGGCCCAGTTTCACAAGCCGAACACTTCCGGAAACAGACATTACAATAAAAACAATTTAAGGGAGGGGGTGCAGATATTCGTGACATCCGATAAACGTGTTGGGGCGGCGCTGTGCCGCAGTGGGTGAGGGCAATGACCCTCACGGGGCAAATGTCGCAGTAGTACACGCATCCACCACGCCGCGCTGTTTAACAACGCACACCTACCCTCCGAAGCACGCACTATCCATCGAAGGGGTAAAGATGGTAACGCACGCCGTGCAGTGACGTCACGAGCCAGACTGAGTTAGTGAGTGAGGGATGCTGAATCCGCGGAGGAGCATGGATAAGTCTCCGGGCATGCGCACTGCAACCCAGCATCCCCCTGAACACGGTCAGGGTACCGTCATGGCTCCAGTGATGTACGGTCGGTCTGTCTTCACGATGACGTCATCACGCACAAGTCGCTATTGCCTTAGATGGAAAGCAGTGATCTCACTTCTTGTTGCTGATTGGTACAGTTCAACAGTTCCTGATTTTGCGAATCTGAAGGTCCCTCACCATACAAGTGCAATTATTCCATCCAGGGCTTGGTTAACTTAAATCACAAAGACAGCTTTTAATTCATTCTTAAGGTGCATCCAGGCTACACGGTTCAACTTTACGCATTCAAGCAATGCATGCAGGCTTGATATTTTACATTAATTAATATATTTAGGTAGTGAAGATGATGTTCAAAACGGCGCATCATGCAGACACAAAATCTTCATGCATCTCAATTCTTTTAATATTCTTCCCAGATTACATGCGTACGCGCATAGAAAATTGAATCGTATAGATGCAGCTTTACAGTAATATTCCACCAAATTCCCGTCAAATCTGTGTTTTTGGTCGCATATCCCTTGACGACCTGAACTTTGTAGTCGCTAAAAGTATATCATGCAATAATTATTTTCAAAATCTATGTCGAAAGCGGAATCAATTGAATATCTGAATTTGAGTTCATCATAATACATTATCTACTCCGAAATTCTATAAATTGAAAAGATGTCGAATCTTTCGACTGTTATAAAACAGTAAAGTCTTGACATTCAATATTTCAACAAAACTAATGTAAAATAAATGAACGAGAAGTAACTACATGGTAAATATTATTGGCTTGTTAGGCTATTTTTTTTATTTTATTGGGTTATTTTACGACGCTGTATCAATATCTAGGTTATTTAGCGTCTGAATGAAATGAAGGTGATAATGCCGGTGAAATGAGTCCGGGGTCCAGCACCGAAAGTTACCCAGCATTTCCTCGTATTGGGTTGAGGGAAAACCCCGGAAAAAACCTCAACCAGGTAACTTGCCCCGACCGGGATTCGAACCCGGGCCACCTGGTTTCGCGGCCAGACGCGCTGACCGTTACTCCACAGGTGTGGACTGTTAGGCTATTAGAATACTGTTTTTAATTGATTATTTTACGATGCTTTATTAACTGCTATTGTTATCTAGCGTCTGAGTGAGATGTGATAATGTTGGCGAAATGAGTCCAGGGTCCAGCGTCGAAAGTTACACAGAATTTGCTCTTAATGGGTTGAGGGAAAACCCCGGAAAAAGCTCAACCAGGCAACTTGTTCCACCAGGATTTGAATCCGGGTCCGCTAGTTTCACGGTTAAGCATGCTAAGGCATGCTGACCGTTACTCCACAGTGGTGGACTAGAGTACTGTTACCGGTATGTCAAATTTATATGAATATATATATCATACTACCTGTCTAAAATAATCAACAAAACTCAATTCTGCATTTTAGTAACACCTAAGAAATTAACAAAAATAGAGTTATGAAATTTACCATATATGTGATAGTCCATGCGAAATGGAACCTTAACTTCCACTGTGATGAAATTGATTTATAGACACCATCTTGTAGAAGAGAATATACTGAACAAATTATTTTTATTTGGTTTAAAAATTCAAAATAGTGTCAAAGTTATAAAAAAATTTATTTAAGTTCCGAAAATTTCATTTTGAAAAAAAAAAAAAAAAAAAAAAAAAAAGAACACACATTTAGGGTGCTATTCATAGACATTTCGCAGCACGCGCTACGAGCGGACTAAGCTAGTCCCGGCTATCCACTGGTTACTTGTACAGAATTCAAATCATATCCTATCGATAACACTGGTTTATGAATACGAAAAACGCTTATCATCCACCGAAAGCCCGCGCTAAAAATGTCTATGAATACGGCCCTTAAAGGTTAACAACAAGTATCCAGATCTAGTGTACAATCCCACAAAATATTTTCTGCTGAATTCAGATCTGACATCAGAATTGTAGTGAGCTCCTGCAAAATAAGGTCTGGGAAGTTAAGGTTCTTTTTCCCATGGACTGTCATATACAGGGCGTTTCAAAAACACAGGGCATAATTTCAGGTATGTATTTCCCACATGTAGACAATCAAAATAGCTCATTACAACATGTGTCCGGAAATGCTTCATTTCCGAGTTACGGCCTTCACAACATTGAAATTCACCGGAACGTTTTTCTTTCCGCAGGTCGTTGTCATTACAGAAGATGTTCAAAATGTCCACCTCCTGCTTGAATACAGACCTCACATCGATGTCTCATTGACCTGCGAACACGATCCCAAACTCCAGGAGTATTGGATATGTCCTCAGAACATGCCACAATTCGACTCCGAAGGGATTCCAAATCAGGCACCGGAGACGAATAAACCAATGATTTTAAATGGCCCCACAAGTAGAAATCGAGAGGGTTCAGCCTCCAGAATCTCCTCCTGTACTTCTGGAGTTGTAGATCTTGGTCGTCCCCTTCCCAAACCAGGAGAGTTAAATTTTCCATACTCGCACAGACGGTAATGGAGACGTACAAATGTCTTCCGATCTGGACATTGTCGCTGTGGGTACCTCTCCTGGTACAAACGACGAGCCAGCGCAGCATTGCCGTCCGCCTTACCGTACATGAAGGGTATCTCTGCCAGCTCTTGATTTGAATACATGTCGCACAGTCTAACCCCTACACAACAATGAATGTAACCTTCGCCTCGGAATGAACTGTCAGAGTGCCCTCTTAATGTCTCCTTTGACGGCAACGACCTGCGGAAAGAAAAACGTTCCGGTGAATTTCAATGTTGTGAAGGCCATAACTCGGAAATAAAGCATTTCCGGACACATGTTGTAATGAACTATTTTGATTGTCTACATGTGGGAAATACATACCTGAAATTATGCCCCGTATTTTTGAAACACTCTGTATATTGAAGGATAGACTTCACACATTTTAAATGGAAGTTATAAAGCCGCGGTGATTTCAAAGTATCATGCAGGTACTAGTTTTAACGAAAACGTTATTCTTGTGATATGTATTCGATAAAATGTGAAATTAATTAAAAACGCCCAACGTCCGTAGTTACATTTTGCGTGATAATATGCCAGTACGCTTCATTGTAATGTCGATAAAATAAACTTAAAATGGCTACTATTTAAAAGAAAACGAAATATCTTTAAAATATTATAATGTATTAATATTTGCCCTATTTATATGCGCACTCATATGAACGAAAGTTGTATTTAACCTAAAACGAAACCTTAGCAAAGAGAGAGAGCGAGAAGATGTAACTGGAAGAGTTATACATAACTCTTCCAGTGTAAAGTTTCTTCCATATTATAAACATGAATTTCCCTGCTGAAGCCACACTTTGAGGCGTCGCGTCGCTCACACGGGCTATCTCTGTTGTGAGACTGGATCCGTCTGTCGTCTGTTGAAATGACAGCTTTTGGGGTCACAAGCGGCAACAGAAGGGAAAGAGTTATCTATGACTGGCTTTTCTTAGGACTGGCGGGGAAGTTAACCCTGTAGGCATTTTATTTCCCACTGAATCATTCCTCCGCAGAACGAATACGTTTCAAACACAAACTTTTCATGCGCTGAGCTGAAAAGAGTGGGAGAGGGAAGTTTTTAACTGGTTTCGAAGGTTTTCACAGCGATTGTATTGACATTTCCTACAAAACAATGGTATATCCTCTTCATTTTCATCATATCTTACTGCGTAGGCTATACACACACAAACGCAGCTCTTATTCATTCTTGTATTTTTAATCCGGGATGAGATTTTGCCACAGGGTTGGTATTTTATACAAGATGCCTTCCCTGGAAAATTTGTTATGAAAACACACACTCGATTCACCGGTTGGTTTAGGTAAAATGCTGACGTGCTCATTTATCATACCTGTCATTATTCATCTCGTGTGTTTTTGACAGTAATTTACAAGTTATAAAATTATTTGAAATTACCTTAATTTACTGTTATAGTTGTGATTATGTAAAGATACTGATTTTTCTGGAATATGACTTGACAAAGACGTTAAAACTCGGACTTAACTGAATAAGACTCTATAAATAAAGTGAGAAAAAGAAGAAGAAATCACTCACAAATTCAAAATTACAAGATGGAAACTTCATTAAATAAAATTAAAACGATCTTCCGTGGATACTACTGCACAAAAAAAAGAAACGTAGATCTTTCAGTGCTTCCACGTGCCATTTCTTTCAATCGGAGTTAAAAAACTGAAAATAAGTTTTACAAACAATATGCGGAACTGTTCATAGAACACTAAGAAATAAGACACGAAAACATACCAACAATCAAAATAGTAAGTTATTTATGCAACTAGAGTGTAAAGTGGAACTTCATTGCACGAAAGATTTTCAGCACAAGCCGCAGGACGTAGGCGAATGCTCAAATTACGTAAGTACAAAAAATGTCCACGCTTCACCCAAGTTGCACAGAAGATTTTATTTATTAGGTAGGGCTATTACCATAATGAAAAAGCATATTCTAGAAGGAGAGTTATTCTACTCTCATAATAAAACATACCGTATCCAAAAATAAAAGAATCTCTAAACGTAGGTTGCAGTAGATAATTGGGCAGATAGCTATTTAACAATAACAGAAACAGCATTCCGTTTCTATGGTGACATGTATATAATATAGCAGATCATGAAGTGTGCGATAAAGCAATAATTTTATTTCACGTTATTCACAAAAAGTCTAATTTTTATACATAAAACTGTTTATAAAAAAACTCTACTTTTTGTTATAGTAGTAAACAAAAAGTATTATCACGTAAAGCGCCCCCAGTTAACCGAAATTAAATTTCTAAGATCAGTTAAATGGGGTTTTAAAATGATCTTCATTCAATATCTGATCAAATTCAGGAGAATAAAGAACACTGATAAAACATTTCAAGAATGAATACTGAAAAGATTCCCACAAGAAGTAATCTGGTTACAATGAGTTAAATTATTTAGCTACCTCCTGGGATTTGAAATGAATGTTCTCCAGGTGTGAAATATTTTGTAACACCATTCCATCAATAAATGTTTAATGCGGCCAATTTTTGCGTAAGTATGCATGCGAAATCTGAACACTGAGGAAAATAGGCAAGGAAACATTAAGAATTTTTTTAGTGAGTTATTTTACGACGCTTTATCAACAGCTTAGGTTATTTAGCGTCTGAATGAGATGAGGGTAATAATGCCGGTGAAATGAGCCCGGGGTCCAACACCGAAAGTTACCCAGCATTTGCGAGGGAAAACCCCGGAAAAAACCTCAACCAGGTAACTTGCCCCGACCGGGAATCGAACCCGGGCCACCTGGTTTCGCGGCCAGACGCGCTAACCGTTACTTCACAGGTGTGGACAACATTAAGAATATGTGAAGTGATATTACAGGAAAATTTTGATGCATTGAGGGATCCTATTATCAAAGAGGAGAATGGAGAATTTTCAAAAATGAATGAATACAGTAAATGAAACTTTTAGGAACTTCATATTGTGGCCAAAATAAAAATAAACGTCTTAAATGGATTGGACATATCATGAAATGTTGAGAGGAACGGAGTTTAATAAGATACTATAACATTAAGCCATTCAACATCATGATATTTCAATAACTTGAAAGACTCTTCAAAGTTTTTGCGTAATAGGCTAACTGAAAGAATTTCTATTTAAATGGAGTTGTCTGGTTCAACAATGTGAAACCAGGAGAAAAAAATAATAACTATACGAGTAGTAATAATAATTATAACATAAATATTATTATTTTAGTCTTATTTAATGACGCTGTGTCAACTACTAGGTTATTTACAGTAGATGGGATTAGTAATAGCGATATGATATTTGGCGAAATGAGGCCGAGAACTCGCCATAGATTATTTGACAATCGCCTTACGGTTGAGGAAAATTTCGGAAAAACCCAACCAGGTAATCAGCCCAAGCGGGAATCGAATTCTCGCCCGAGCGCAACCCCGTGTCGGCAGGCAACCGACTGAGCTATTTACACTGGTAGCTATTATTATTATTATTATTATTATTATTATTATTATTATTATTTTACGAAGCTTTTTCAACTGATATGATTACTTATATATCGTTTGAATGAGATGAAGGTGATGCCAGCGAAATGAGTCCAGAGTCCAGCGCCGAAAGTTACCCAGCATTTGCTTTTATTGGGTTGAGGGAAAACCCAGGAAAAAACCTCAACCAGATAACTTGTCTCAACCAGTATTTGAACCCGAGCCTGCTTGTTTATGGTTAGGCATGTTAACCGTTACTGCACAGCGGTGAGCTTTATTATTATTATTGTTATTATTATTATTATTATTGTTATTATTATTATTATTATTATTATTATTATTATTATTATATGTTCACCGTTATGTTAACACGATAACGAATTTTTAAAACCATTCCATTGTTTCCTACTGAATTCTTCCGCCAAAGTTGAGTTTGCTTATGCTTAAGACCCGAGTTCGAGTTCCGACGCCAACGCCATCTGTGCACTGACATTGGGTGTCAGCCGAACAATATTTACATTTTCAACTCTCAATCATTTCTTGACTAACTGCACAAATCAAGAGGAGAACTAAATTCTGGCAGCACACATAAACAACGGAGCGACTCTTTAGAAGGAAGAGGGAACTCTATATTTCCTAACTCAGTACAGAAGAACATTGTGAAGTTATCAAAAGAAGAAGTAGAAGAAGCGAACATTTAGTATAGCCAAATCGAGCTTTCAGGTATAATTCCCTGTAAAGTTGATTTGAATAATATCGAGGGAAAAATTGTTCCGGGGCCAGGCATCGAACCCGGGACCTTTGGTTAAATGTACCAACGCTCTACCAACTGGCAGAGTTCCTGGGTAGCTCAGTTGGTAAGGCATCAGCTCGCTTGGAAAAAGAGATATAAGTATTTCTCCCATTAGAATAATTCATACAGAAGAAAATCAAATCGACATAAACCAGCGTGAAGACAGTTTTTTCCTTCCCCTGTAAAATTAACATTTTTGACTTGTGCCACTTTTCCCGAGCACTACAGATATCAGAGTTAAGAAAAATGTTATCAAATGGATAGGATACGTAGCAGCGTATCCAGGTAGGCCTACTCAGGATCCTATTAGAGTCAGACCGCCAAGATGTTTTCCCTTAGTCCCTCCAACTGAATTCTAGACGATTTTGTCATACTTTTACATTCTTATTATAGTTCATACACTTTTAGAAGGCAAATCGGGTGGGAACAGGCAGAACTTATACAGGGCGACTGGTGTATGACATGGATATGCATAAATTGCATATTCGATATGTAACGAACTCTCGTAGTCATTCTATCTTTCTCTCTCTCTCTCTCTCTCTCTCTCTCTCTCTCTCTCTCTCCCGCTAACAGTTTGGTAACAGCGCAGTAATGTTGAATAAGTATTGGATGAACTCGTATGCCTTCTAAAAGCGTATGCTGTATAACACAATGAACACACTATATAGACTGACGTCTTAAATGACATTGATGATGAATACGCGTTTTACAATCGGCAGAAAAATCAATACGAACAGCACGAGAACGTCCTGTTCAGTAAATAATCGCTTATGTGGAGTAACCAGTTTATTCTCAGCATATTAATTTTCCATCACCAGCACCAGAACCATCACTGTCGTCTACTGCCAGCGGATGGATGCTTCATATGTGACCAGGTGTAACATAACATGAACATAACCTTCAAATGAACTATCACTCTCGAATCAAATGATCCTATTTTAATTATTTACATATAATAACAATTAAGGAACATGTTAAAGGAATTATCTTTGCACCAAATGAGTGCTCTCTGGACCAAAATGATCGTATTTGAATTATTTAAATACAATTTCAATTAAGTAACATATTAAACGATTTATCCTTCTATCAAACACGAATGTTCCCTGGACGAAATGTCCTATTTTAATTATGTAATTACTTTGTATTTATTTCTAACAAGTGCAGCGAAGACCACGAGTATGGCTAGTATTAAATATGTTTTAAAAAATCGACTTTCAAAACTATTAGCTCTAATGGCACCAACTTTT